>NW_023994445.1:0-182500 GCF_015586225.1 Lucilia sericata | reverse complement strand
GATAGATAGATAGATAGATAGATAGATAGATAGATAGATAGATAGATAGATAGATAGATAGATAGATAGATAGATAGATAGATAGATAGATAGATAGATAGATAGATAGATAGATAGATAGATAGATAGATAGATAGATAGATAGATAAGATAGATAGATAGATAGATAGATAGATAGATAGATAGATAGATAGATAGATAGATAGATAGATAGATAGATAGATAGATAGATAGATAGATAGATAGATAGATAGATAGATAGATAGATAGATAGATAGATAGATAGATAGATAGATAGATAGATAGATAGATAGATAGATAGATAGATAGATAGATAGATAGATAGATAGATAGATAGATAGATAGATAGATAGATAGATAGATAGATAGATAGATAGATAGATAGATAGATAGATAGATAGATAGATAGATAGATAGATAGATTTTCTTTGAAAATTTGAAAAATCTAAAAATCAAATCTGGAAATTTTTACTTTCAAAATTCTTAAAATTTTCTTGGAAAATATTGGTCGTATTAAACAAAAATTAAGCCAAAACAGTAAGTATTTCAACCAGTAAAACCCCATTCATAAATTCCTCTTCTAACAATAAAATAATTTTTAATTGTATGTGTATGTATATATACAACTATGTGGGTGTTGAGATGGGGTTGTATGACATGCATCTACTATTTATCATACTCTAGAGAAATATTTATAAATCTACATAAAAGTATATGGCTGCCACTATGTGTGCGGGTGTATGTAAGGATTTGTATTTATTAAAAAAACTCAAATATCATGGCATTTAATAAACTTGGAAGTATTACAAATTCATAAACAATTATGCAAAATCGATTACAATGCAATTGTTGTGCTGATTTTTTTTGTATTTTAATTTAGTGTTTAATGTCTATAGATAGATTTTAAAAAATCAGCAAAATTTTTGCAAAAAAAATGACATTTTAATGAAAAATTTTTATAGACTTATTTGCATTTTTTTATATGGAAACAATTCACTTAATAAATTTAAACTGTGTTTTATGGAAATATTTACGAAAGTCCTTTACAAAATAAATAAACAAATAATGTATTTATTTAAATGTAAGTAGTAAGTGGTTTTAAAGTGGTCGATTTACTTTGATTTAGGATAGGTCAGTATTTTTTATTAATTGCTTTAGTTCGGTTGTTGTTATTTTACATAATTATTAAATATTTTTTTTTAAAGTTGTGTATTAAGATTTTTTGGGCGTGACTTGCAAATTTGTTTTAGATAGAATTTTTGAAATTTTTGTTCCGTTTCGGTTATTTTGTCGAAAATTATTTATTTTTAGCTTGTAGTTAGGGGCTTGTTTCTATTGTCCCTTTCCTAAGTTGTAGTTTATTTTAGAATTTTTATTATTATTATTATATTTTTTTTTTTTGAAAATCATCAGACGTTTTATTATCGCGTTGTGTTGTGGATGCAAACAAAACAAAGTCTAAAATATTGAGTAAAAGTCTACGTGTTCTTTAGTTATGGGTTGTTTTAAACATGAGCTGATCTTACATACCAAAATAATGGAAAATACTATGAATTTAAAAATGCTTACGTTTTTTTTTATTATTATTTACTATAAAAATTAAAATTAAACTGAGACAGTCATATGAGTTTAAGAGGTGCTTTATTTTGAGAACATTGCCCCATAGGGGCCGCAAGTCTGAGGGTTCAACGATAGAAAGAGGCACGGACTGGGGACTTCTTCGAAAAGCTGGATCTTTTGTTGTCTCTTCGACTACCTGACACCTGCACGGGAACTGAATCTTTAAAATTCGACTATACTTGGACAGTTTTGCACCAATCAAGGCTCTTAACTCGAACGTTATTAAGTCGAAATGTCTTCTCAATTGCATTCAATAATTGGCACAACTGACACAACATCTCGTTGAGTTGGTATGGATTCCAGGACATGAAGGAATCCGGGGAAATGAAATATCTGATGAATGAGCAACTAAAGGGTTGTCCCTAATGTCCATATCAAAATTGATAGATGACTGGGCTTTGAATGAGATGGAACTCAGGTGGTCAAACATCACCACTTGTGGAATGTCGAGACTACTCTGGCCCCCTCTGACAAAGAATAGGACTAGTACTCTCTTGCCCTCGATTAGGCTTCTCATGCGCAACTTAATGGTTGTCCTAGTGACCCATCAAAATTGATAGATGATTGGGCTTTGAGTGAGACCGAACTCAGGTAGTTAAATATCACCACTTGTGGAATATCGAGACTGCTCTGGCACTCTCCGACAAAGGATGGGACTGGGACTCTCTTGTCCTTAAGTAAGAACTCGATTAGGCCTCCTCATGTAGAAGTTGTTTGTATGAGGAAGAAGAGGAATCGATGCAACACTTACTATGTGACTGTCCAGCCTTACAAGAGCACAGACTACTCTATCTTGATAGAGCACTTTTCCATGATCTAGACTGTCTCAGAGATGTGTAAATATGTAAATATGATCGCTATTATTAGGAATACCGGCTGGTTCTCAGGGCGACCGCAGAAACCATATGGTCAACGAAATTAGGGAGGGAAACCATTCTTCTTTGTGTACGAGGAGAATGGTAATTCTAACTCACTAACCCCTTCGTAAATCAGAATTTCCAAAAGTACGAAATATCTATTTGTACTTTGAAACGTTGGTGGATTTTCATAAGTCGGCTTAACTTTTTGCGAATTGACCAAAGGCGGTTATATGACTCGTTATCAGTGTCTACTGGATACAACCGATGGCATAGCAGAGATATTAGAGTAAATACGTAGGAACCCGTTGCTGCACGAATGACTGTAACTTGGAGACAAAAGGGGCCTGTGGATCTACATTGAAAACGCAGCAAACGAAATATATTATCGTCTAGCTAATCACAACATTAACTACCAGGCAGAAGTCCATGTCATAACGGAATATGAAACTTGGATTGGAATATATACATATGACACCATAGGTTAAAATTTTTATCGACAGGTAGTAGGAAATTGGGGCAATATCAGGTGATAAGGTTATAAGACTGTAAGAGAGCCTTAACCGAATACTCTATGATCTATGATATGTTATGATTTCCTGGACTCTCGGGAATAATAGGCGATAAAAGGGGAAATTATGATTGCTATAGAGGAAAGGGAACTTGAGGAAGTTAACCTAAGGAATACGAAACCTTGGCGAGGGAATCCCATAGGACCAATTGAAGTAATAGAATAATGGTGAGTTGAATGACAAAGATCCTATCGAGGGACCCTAAAGAGGCGTCTTCAGAATGAGAAAGTAAGGGACGCACATAACTACACAAAATTTAACCTATAGATTCAAACAAATGTAGATCACATGGAGAGTATATTGAAACTCTCGAGCAATTTCTTTGTCATTGCCAGTCTTTCGTCGAAATTAGATCTAAATAAGTTTGGAAATTGACTTTCAGGGAAAGATGTTGAGATGATAGAGATGTTGTTGAGAGATGTTGTTTTCAAAAACTTGAAAACTATCAGATTAAAGGGCCCTTCAATACCGTTCTTTTAGGCACGCGAGAACAGATAATATAAACTATTCTAAAATCAAATCAAATTTACTATCAGTAGTTCCATATGTATATATGTATGTGTATATGTATGTATTTGTAAATAAGTATATATTTGTAAATCACACAGTGTCTGGAAAAGCTCAAAGTTTTAAATAGGCGGCAAAAATTAAAACGAAATTTATTTAAATAAAATGTAAATAAAATTAATAAATTTTACATCGTCTGGAAGAGATGGTAATAAATCAATCATGTCAGTTTTATTTCAATCTGAATACAATACAATTAATCAGAAAATATTAATACCTACACATGTTTCAAGTAAACTCATGTGATTTTTTTCTAAAAAAAAAAACAAAACATAAAAATCCTAAAAATTTAATCAGCTTTTCAAATAAAAAAGTGACGACAACACTAAAAGGTAGTATAAAGTACATGAGATGTTTTGATTTCGATGACAGACAATGTGTATTTTGTATTAATCCAACTGTTGTTGGTAGAACAACTTGTTAGGAGAGATTTGGTTCTTAACAAAAAAATTTTGCAAAATTCTTGATAAGAAATAAACATATTTTTTTTCTGATATTTAAATACTTGAAAAATCTTAGTCATTAACGTACTTAAGTTCAGTTGTTTCAACTTATTTTCATTCATTCATAAAATCTTCAAGCAAGAGGTACTAAGTTCCCACACAAAACGCACCATGATTCTAACGAGACAAAGCTTGCAACAACTTGCCAGGGGCATGAGCAAACAATTGAATACCAGCAAAGGATTTGTCAGACCTTTAAGTGCTAGTGTTAAAGAAGGTGATCAGTTGGTTTTGATTAAAGATTCCAAGGATTCAGTGGAATCCACATTACATTTTCCCGGTGTTTGGTTGCGTGACAATTGTTTGTGTGATAAGTGTTTCCATAAGGACTCTTTGAGTCGTAAACCTTTGCGTTGGAATAATTTCGATTGTGATGTTAAAGTGGAGAAAATTAATGTGGATGAAAATAACAAGGAGGTGCATATTGATTGGTCAGATAAACATCAATCTACTTTTAGCCTGGATTGGCTAAAAGAGCGTAGTTTCAATAAAGAACGTCAAGATAAGTATATCGACAGCTGGTATCGCCCTAAACCGGAACCCTGGAGTAAAGAGGAATTCCCAAAAATTTTGAAAAAATTCCAATACAAAGATATTATGGAAAATGATGAAGGTGGGTAGAGTTTCGGGTGAAAAAGTTATATATAAAAAAAAAAACAAAAAAATAGAAAACTCGGTAACCAACATTTATTGTTTTCCCATCGATTTTAGCTCTTAAGGAATGGTTGGAAACTTTAGCTGTTCAGGGTGTTAGCATGATTAAAAAGGCCCCTTTGGATATTGGTGTCGTCAAGACTATTTGTAATCGCGTCGGCTTCATTAGAAAGACTACTTATGGGTAAGTTGATAATAGAAAATTACTAAACTAGCATTTGAATTAATAAACTAGCTTTTGAAGTACAGTTCTAGTTCAGTTCTAGTTTAGTTCTAGTTCAGTTCAAGTTCAGTTCTAGTTCAGTTCAAGTTCAGTTCTAGTTCAGTTCTAGTTCAGTTCTAGTTCAGTTCTAGTTCAGTTCTAGTTCAGTTCTAGTTCAGTTCTAGTTCAGTTCTAGTTCAGCTCTAGTTCAGTTCTAGTTCGGTTCTAGTTCAGTTCTAGTTCAGTTCTAATTCTGTTCTAGTTCAGTTCTAGTTCAGTACTAGTTCAGTTCTAGTTCAGTTCTAGTTCAGTTCTAGTTCAGTTCTAGTTCAGTTCTAGTTCAGTTCTAGTTCAGTTCTAGTTCAGTTCTAGTTCAGTTCTAGTTCAGTTCTAGTTCAGTTCTAGTTCAGTTCTAGTTCAGTTCTAGTTCAGTTCCAGTTCAGTTCTAGTTTAGTTCTAGTTCAGTTCTAGTTCAGTTCTAGTTCAGTTCTAGTTCAGTTCTAGTTCAGTTCTAGTTCAGTTCTAGTTCAGTTCTAGTTCAGTTCTAGTTCAGTTCTAGTTCAGTTCTAGTTCAGTTCTAGTTCAGTTCTAGTTCAGTTCTAGTTCAGTTCTAGTTCAGTTCTAGTTCAGTTCTAGTTCAGTTCTAGTTCAGTTCTAGTTCAGTTCTAGTTCAGTTCTAGTTCAGTTCTAGTTCAGTTCTAGTTAAATTCTTGTACGTTTTAAGTTTTTACACAAAATCGCAGACATTAGTAAATATTTATTATTTTTTACCTCAACAGTGAAGAGTTTAGTGTTATATCACGTCCAGGAGCTAAAAACTACTCTTATCTTTCGGAGCCTTTGCCCCTACACACCGACTTGCCTTATTATGAATACAAGCCCAGTGTAACCATATTACACACATTGGAACAATCCCAGTCAAAAGGAGGTTGGAATGCTTTAGTCGATGGTTTTCATATTGCCAATCAATTGAAGGAAACACATCCTGAATATTTCAAGATACTAACAGAAACTTTGGTGGATTGGTGTGACATAGGACAAGATGGAGGTATACAATTCCATAACATATTAAGAGCTCCCGTCATAAAGTAAGTTAAGCTGAAGAAACATGAATTTAGACCAATAACTTAATTATTTAATTTTTAGCATTGACAAGGATGGTCGTTATACACGCATCAATCACAGTGTTCCACAACGTGACAGTCACTTTACCATTGATATTGACAAGGTGGTGCCCTGGTATCGTGCCAATGCTTTATTCGTGCGTATGGCTAATGAACAAACAGTGAATTTCAAAACTGAGCCAGGAGATGTTATAACTTTCAACAATTTACGCATGTTGCATGGACGTACCGGTTATGATGATACCGAAAATAATGTACGACATATTGTCGGAGGTTTTGTCGATTGGGATATTGTCTATTCGAAATTGAGAGTACTCAAGACAGCCTTGAAAAATAAGGTTTAAAGTAACAAATTATTTCGCAATACGCCTAAAGATATTATTAGCGTTTTTGTTTCTTTTTTACTGTTTATAAAAAGTATTACACTTAAAGTATAAAAACTACTAACTCGTACTTGATTAAGTTTAACACACTAATACTTTTCATTATAAACAAAATATGTTTAGTTTATAATCGTATGATTTGACAAATTAATATTTTCTCAACAATATTTGCTTTGTCATTTAAGAACTTTAATTTTTTTGCTATTTTGTTTAGAACAATCAGTTCAATAGGTTAATTTGTATTATGATTAAATAATAAAATTTAAAAAATAAAAATAAAACGTGTGAATTTTAGTTTTGTAGTAAAAACACAGTGGTAAGGAACTGGTTATGAGTTGATTAAAATTCTATGATTGTGCTTGTTTTGTCTATTTATTGAATAAAATTCTAATATAAAATTTTAATACCACAACAAGTAAAAAGTTAAAAAATTAATTCATTCCAAAACGTATAGCTTTTTATTCTTAATTACTTTTGTTACCATTTTAATAACATTTTGAAATAAAAACGTAATTTCTATACACTTACTATGTTTTTCCAAAAAAATCTTTTTTTTTAATAACTTTTACCCAAATACGCATATTTTATACAAAATAACAGTTCTAAAACAAAAACTCAGTTTTAACACAAAATGTTTTAACATAAAAACACAGTTTTTAAACATAAACAAAATTTTTACACAAAAACTCAGTTTTTACACAAACACTCAGTTTTTACACAAATACTCACTTTTTACAAAAACACTCAGTTTTTACACAAACACTCAGTTTTTAAACATATAAAATTCTACTTTTATTCAATTTCAACCACTGTAAGATTAAATTTTGATTTGTCTTCTAAACAGATGATGATTTGTAATAAAACGTTGGAAGTGATTAACCTCTCAGCTATTAAATTAAATAAATCGAATGTTTTGTCTCGGCTTGAGTGTGTATGTACACAGTTTAAATACTAGTTTTGATTGTGAATTCTTATCAGTAACAAAAAAGTGAAAGTGCGTGTGGGAAATTTTTTAATCGGTAATATTTGACCAATGTTTTTTACAGTTGCTAAGCGCAAGATTAATAAACATACATATATAACATGTAAGATTTTAATGTTTTTGGACAGAATTTTATACATTTGTACGTAATATTAATGAATTTAAAACTACACTATAGACTAGAATGTAGATTAGACAAAAGATAGGTTATATACTAGACTATTGAACAGAATACAGACTAGAATACAAACAAGACTATAGAATAGATTATAGACTAGATAAAAGACTAGACTATAGACTAGACTACGGACTAGACTATAGACTAGACTATAGACTAGACTAGACTATAGACTAGACTATAGACTAGACTATAGACTAGACTATAGACTAGACTATAGACTAGACTATAGACTAGGCTATAGACTAGACTATAAACTAGACTATTGACTAGACTATAGACTAGACTATAGACTAGACTATAGACTAGACTATAGACTAGACTATAGACTAGACTATAGACTAGACTATAGACTAGACTATAGACTAGACTATAGACTAGACTATAGACTAGACTATAGACTAGACTATAGACTAGACTAGACTAGACTATAACCTATAGACTATAGACTAGACTATAGACTAGACTATAGACTAGACTATAGAATAGACTATAGACTAGACTATAGACTAGACTATAGACTAGACTATAGACTATAGACTAGACTATAGACTAGACTATAGACTAGACTATAGACTAGACTATAGACTAGACTATAGACTAGACTATAGACTAGACTATAGACTAGACTATAGACTAGACTATAGACTAGACTATAGACTAGACTATAGGACTAGACTATAGACTAGACTATAGACTAGACTATAGACTAGACTATAGACTAGACTATAGACTAGACTATAGACTAGACTATAGACTAGACTATAGACTAGACTATAGACTAGACTATAGACTAGACTATAGACTAGACTATAGACTAGACTATAGACTAGACTATAGACTAGACTATAGACTAGACTATAGACTAGACTATAGACTAGACTATAGACTAGACTATAGACTAGACTATAGACTAGACTATAGACTAGACTATAGACTAGACTATAGACTAGACTATAGACTAGACTATAGACTAGACTATAGACTAGACTATAGACTAGACTATAGACTAGACTATAGACTAGACTATAGACTAGACTATAGACTAGACTATAGACTAGACTATAGACTAGACTATAGACTAGACTATAGACTAGACTATAGACTAGACTATAGACTAGACTATAGACTAGACTATAGACTAGACTATAGACTAGACTATAGACTAGACTATAGACTAGACTATAGACTAGACTATAGACTAGACTATAGACTAGACTATAGACTAGACTATAGACTAGACTATAGACTAGACTATAGACTAGACTATAGACTAGACTATAGACTAGACTATAGACTAGACTATAGACTAGACTATAGACTAGACTATAGACTAGACTATAGACTAGACTATAGACTAGACTATAGACTAGACTATAGACTAGACTATAGACTAGACTATAGACTAGACTATAGACTAGACTATAGACTAGACTATAGACTAGACTATAGACTAGACTATAGACTAGACTATAGACTAGACTATAGACTAGACTATAGACTAGACTATAGACTAGACTATAGACTAGACTATAGACTAGACTATAGACTAGACTAGATAGACTAGACTATAGACTAGACTATAGACTAGGACTATAGACTAGACTATAGACTAGACTATAGACTAGACTATAGACTAGACTATAGACTAGACTATAGACTAGACTATAGACTAGACTATAGACTAGACTATAGACTAGACTATAGACTAGACTATAGACTAGACTATAGACTAGACTATAGACTAGACTATAGACTAGACTATAGACTAGACTATAGACTAGACTATAGACTAGACTATAGACTAGACTATAGACTAGACTATAGACTAGACTATAGACTAGACTATAGACTAGACTATAGACTAGACTATAGACTAGACTATAGACTAGACTATAGACTAGACTATAGACTAGACTAAGACTAGACTATAGACTAGACTATAGACTAGACTATAGACTAGACTATAGACTAGACTATAGACTAGACTATAGACTAGACTATAGACTAGACTATAGACTAGACTATAGACTAGACTATAGACTAGACTATAGACTAGACTATAGACTAGACTATAGACTAGACTATAGACTAGACTATAGACTAGACTATAGACTAGACTATAGACTAGACTATAGACTAGACTATAGACTAGACTATAGACTAGACTAGACTAGACTATAGACTAGACTATAGACTAGACTATAGACTAGACTATAGACTAGACTATAGACTAGACTATAGACTAGACTATAGACTAGACTATAGACTAGACTATAGACTAGACTATAGACTAGACTATAGACTAGACTATAGACTATACTATAGACTAGACTATAGACTAGACTATAGACTAGACTATAGACTAGACTATAGACTAGACTATAGACTATAGACTAGACTATAGACTATAGACTAGACTATAGACTATAGACTAGACTATAGACTAGACTATAGACTATAGACTAGACTATAGACTAGACTATAGACTAGACTATAGACTTGACTATAGACTAGACTATAGACTAGACTATAGACTAGACTATAGACTAGACTATAGACTAGACTATAGACTAGACTATAGACTAGACTATAGACTAGACTATAGACTAGACTATAGGACTAGACTATAGACTAGACTATAGACTAGACTATAGACTAGACTATAGACTAGACTATAGACTAGACTATAGACTAGACTATAGACTAGACTATAGACTAGACTATAGACTAGACTATAGACTAGACTATAGACTAGACTATAGACTAGACTATAGACTAGACTATAGACTAGACTATAGACTAGACTATAGACTAGACTATACACTAGGACTATAGACTAGACAATAGACTAGACTATAGATAGACTATAGACTAGACAATAGACTAGACAATAGACTAGACAATAGACTAGACTATAGACTAGACTATACTATAGACTAGGACTATAGACTAGGACTCGACTAGACTAGACTAGACTAGACTAATAGACTATAGACTAGACTTAGACTATAGACTATAGACTATAGACTAGACTAGACTAGACTATAGACTAGACTAGACTAGACTAGACTAGGACTAGACTAGACTAGACTAGACTAGACTAGACTAGACTAGACTAGACTAGACTAGACTAGACTAGACTAGACTAGACTAGACTAGACTAGACTATAGACTAGACTAGACTATAGACTAGACTATAGACTAGACTAGACTATAGACTAGACTATAGACTAGACTATAGACTAGACTAGACTATAGACTAGACTATAGACTAGACTATAGACTAGACTATAGACTAGACTATAGACTAGACTATAGACTAGACTATAGACTAGACTATAGACTAGACTATAGACTAGACTATAGACTAGACTAGACTAGACTAGACTATAGACTAGACTATAGACTAGACTATAGACTAGACTATAGACTAGACTATAGACTAGACTATAGACTAGACTATAGACTAAACTATAGACTAGACTATAGACTAGACTACATTATAATACAAAAAACTTTCTCCTTTAATATTCTTTTAAATGCACACTTTCTTATACATATTCCTAATTTTTTTATGTTTTCTATATCATTCTTGCAACTTCTAACCCATTTTTCCCCTTTAATTAACACAAAATTCACTCACCTAAATTACAACATCATTATGGCCGCCTGTAAAGAAATACCATTAAATACATTAAAATTATTATTATTGGGACGGAAATTTAAGAATTCGTAATGAAAACTGTTTTTCTCTTATGTCTTCTTTTTATATCTCACATCACTTTAGTGGGGAGGGTTTTATAGGTTTGTGCTGATGTTTGTAACACCCTAAATTATTGGTTCTACACCCACCGTAAAGTATAGCAATCGGCTCTGAGCCATTTTCTGAGCTGTGTCCACCTGCCTGTCTATGTGTCTGTCTGTCTATGTGTCTGTCTGTCTGTGTGTCTGTCTGTCTGTATGTCTGACTGTCTGTCTGTCTGTCTGTCTGTCTGTGTGTACATCTAAACCTTATGCGCACTCTACAGGTCACAATTTTTAAGACAATTTGAACAAATTTAAAGACCTCTTTTGGTCCAAGGACAACGCCATTGTAAATGGTTGAAATCGGTCCATTATTTCATCTATCCCCCTACCGTATATGGCTTTTGAGCTCATAATTATGTTAAATATACCAAAAGATACCTCAACTATGTTTTATACAAGCCTTGATGACCTTACTGAATTTCAAAATAATTGAGCATCGTTTAACCTTAGCTCTAATACCAAGTTTTATGGTTTTTTCAGTAATTTAGTTTTTCGTCAATAATTTTATTTAATATGTTGGAACTAAGAGAAAATTCAACATAAATGCTATAATGCTATTGAAGATAAATCACATCTAATAGTCGTATTTGGTGTACGGTGTCATGTGATCAGCCACGCCCGTCTATAGTTTCGTACTTGTTTTCGAATGGAAAAAGAAAAGAAAATTTTAATATTTCAGCAGAAAGTCAAAAGAAATAAATGCAGATAAACCAACATATTTTATGACACTACAAAAGAAAACAATTTTACTATGGAAAAAAATCATAAGTTTTTCATTCTTTATATTCTTTTTCTGCTCTTAAACAAATATTCTCTTACATATGGGTGTTTCGTAAAGGAAATTCTCTGAAAAATTTGACAGAGTATATAAATATAGAGAAGATTATTTCTTATAAGTTTAGATTTAGATTTTGGTTAATATTGGAATTTTGAGTTTTTTTCTTTGATTTTTATGGAAGGCCCCATATTTTCAAGTAAATTCTACTAAAATATCAGCAAAAATATACATACATATACATATATCAAATGAATTATATAAGAAAATCCACCCAATGACAGTAACCAATATCTATAAATTCTACCCACTAAACAGCACTTTCATTTATTGAAAAATGTAGAAATAA
This sequence comes from Lucilia sericata, assembly GCF_015586225.1. Lineage (NCBI taxonomy): Eukaryota > Metazoa > Arthropoda > Insecta > Diptera > Calliphoridae > Lucilia > Lucilia sericata. The sequence goes on along the minus strand of NW_023994445.1, from coordinate 169,903 downwards.
TAATAAAAATTATTAATATGTACAAGAAAATCTACTGACAAAATTGAGAAAAAAAATGTTGTAACCGAGATATCAAGGAAAAGTATACTGTTTGAAGGGGGGCAGACATACGATGAATTGAGTTGTAATCGAAATCAGAATGTAGAACTATAAAAAGCGGTAGAAAAACATAAAAAATAAATTAATGACACAAAAATGTGGCAAAAACGCAGCAGCAACTCATGCATGAGAACTAAACTCGAGAGTACACGAACACACAGAGATACTTTTACAAGCAAACAAATACATACGTATAAAGGTATACAAATCAATATACATGCATAAGTACTTACATACATACATATGTATATATGTTTGTACTTTGCAGTATAAAATGTTTAATGTTAAATTACTCATTGACTCACTGAATCCACATATTGAAGGGTTACAAAAGCCAGAAATTGCTAAAGTAAAGTCAAAGGTTAGCTGAAAATGAGAACACTGTCGAAAGCTCAAGGTGTCATAGAGAGAAAAACAAATAAATTTTTATTTGCAAAACCTTAAAACTGTGAGACAAAAAGGGTTTTTTTTTCGCAAACAAAACAATTGCAATAAATGATGACATCTAAGAGTTTTTGCGGCACACGACCTCAAATCCCACCCCCTCCATAATTTTGGCACAAGACCACAACAGCATATGGTCATAAAACATAACAACTAGAACAACAACAACTACAATAAACATAAAAATGTATTATTGTACAAGCAATAAAACCAAAGTCAAATTCGTAATGGACCATCTATATGTCCCAACAGATTTGGAGGGAGCTAGTGTATCCTTTTTTAGAGTGAACTCTTTTCAATGTCGAATGATTAAATTTTTACACTATTTGTAAAGAGAGGAAGTTTAATGTACCCTTAGTGTCCCAAAGTGCTAGAGAAGTCATTGGTCCATAGTAATCTATTTTGTGGTCAAACATTACCTATTACCTGGACTATAGAACAGTTCTATAGTCTGGACTATAGAACAGTCTATAGTCTGGACTATAGAACAGTCTATAGTCTGGACTATAGAAAGTCTATAGTCTGACTATAGAACAGTCTATAGGTCTGGACTATAGAACAGTCTATAGTCTGGACTATAGAACAGTCTATAGTCTGGACTATAGAACAGTCTATAGTCTGGACTATAGAACAGTCTATAGTCTGGACTATAGAACAGTCTATAGTCTGGACTATAGAACAGTCTATAGTCTGGACTATAGAACAGTCTATAGTCTGGACTATAGAACAGTCTATAGTCTGGACTATAGAACAGTCTATAGTCTGGACTATAGAACAGTCTATAGTCTGGACTATAGAACAGTCTATAGTCTGGACTATAGAACAGTCTATAGTCTGGACTATAGAACAGTCAATAGTCTGGACTATAGAACAGTCTATAGTCTGGACTATAGAACAGTCTATAGTCTGGACTATAGAACAGTCTATAGTCTGGACTATAGAACAGTCTATAGTCTGGACTATAGAACAGTCTATAGTCTGGACTATAGAACAGTTTATAGTCTGGACTATAGAACAGTCTATAGTCTGGACTATAGAACAGTCTATAGTCTGGACTATAGAACAGTCTTGATTAATGCATTTGGGTTGATGTGTTATCCTCTGAACGAAAAAAGTCAAAAGTTGGAATTTATGTCGTCAAGACAGGTATTCACATAAAACACTTCAGGAACTCGGACCGTATTTTTATGTCTATTAAAAATACCTACTTCTAGGTTGGACCTTTCACTTTGAACTGCTGGGTATTCACACACACATAATCATACGTAGTAGTTGTAAAATTTGTGTGCAGTAATACGTCTATTTACGTGTGTGTGTATGTATAAACGCGCATATGAAGGTGAACACCGATACTCTGTATTTTGTAGTTGTTCCTTATTTTGTTTTTCGAGTTTGTTTTTTTGGTTAGTGTAAGACCCATATACGACTTATGAGCTTTACAGCTTTTGGACATTTTTACGATGTGATTTTTGTACATCATATATATTTAGTATATTTACAGGTTGAGTAGTTATAATTCATACCACTTTAGATAGACATTTAGATTCACCGAATTTGGCCATTTATAATACCAATTACTTTTGATTATTGGGGTATATTTTAAGAAAATTTCATTCCTGTAAGTCCTTCATTTTGGGTACTATCATGCCTTTAACAGATAGGCAACAGATAGACAGACAGACAGTCATACAGATTTTCTTTTAAAATTAATTTTGCGAAATATTGGAGATATTGTAATGGAACTCACATTCAGGGATGAGGTATTTTCGAGTTGATTTACAGATGTTCGTCGTCGTATGAAGAATGAGAGCCAGTGAAAAGGCTTACAAAATTGCATGAAATGTCGTCATTTATTATCATAAGCATAACATTTCTTTTAATTTTTGTACACGTTTATCTGTATGCTATATTCTTTGTCCCGCTGTACCTCTAACATATTTATATCTGCTTATTGCACAGACAAATTTTTACATTCAAATATTGGTTTCATTCACACCAAAAAGAAAAAAACATTCGTTCTTATGTCTCTATTTGTTTTTCACCTGAATTGAAAATAAAAACCGAAAACAATTTTTTTATATGTTGAAAATCCATTTCGTAAATGGAAAATGACGACAAGACGGTGATAAACATTCTTCAGTCAACAGCCAACCATCTTAACATTTCTATCTTATTCGATAAAGCTAAGGCCAAGCGGTAAAGTTAGAAAAGGGCAGAGATGTACAGGGTTTATTACCGCTACAACTGTAAACTGCACATACATACGCACACATTTACAAAAGTTCTTCAAAGAGAAATGTATGAATATGAAAGTCAGTCAGCCACCTTTCGTTTATTTTTCGTTTTTTTTTTTTGCCCAACAGCTTGGTGCTCATTTTGAAGATGAAAATAAATTTATTGGACTCAAGAGTACACGATTTCTAATAAGCTAAAATGTGATGGCTGATATTAAACAACTAACACACAGCTATAGATGTATTTTCTTTTGTTGTTGTTGTTGTTGGGTTATAAAACAGCAGCTATAAGTATCTCCAGGAATTATGGGTATTAGATGTTGTAAAAGTGAAATGTTGTTAAAGAATAAACAAGAGAGAAGAAATAAAGGGTTCAATTTCAAGCTCAAATTTCACTTTTCAACTTTAAATTGGCCATCGAACTGAGGTAATAATACGTAATAATAACGTAAATCATTTGAGTTGAAAAACTAAATCGATTTAATGTGTTTTTGCAGTAAAAGGTCATGTTTCGGAAGAGTTATTATTATTATCAATATCGTGTTTTGGAAATAGCCTTTAAGTAAAGGATTAATTGGAAAATATACATAAAGAGAGAATTCTACGAAAATTTTCTATAAAAGGATAAAAGCGAAAATTTCCTATAAAAAGAAAATTAAAAGGAAAATTTTATCGAAAATTTCCTATAAAAAGAAAATTATCGAAAATTTTCTATATAAAAAGGGAAATTTTATTGAAAATTTTCTATAAAAAGGAAAATTTTATTGAAAATTTTCTATAAAAAGGAAAATTTTATCGAAAATTTTCTATAAAAAGGAAAAATTTATCGAAAATTTTCTATAAAAAGGAAAAATTTATCGAAAGTTTTCTATAAAAAAGAAAATTATATCGAAAATTTTCTATAAAAAGGAAAATTTTTATAGATAAAATATTCCTTTTTAACGAAAATTTTCTATAGAAAGGAAAATTTTATCGAAAATTTTCTATAAATGAGAAAATTTTATCGAAATTTTTCTATAGAAAAGAAAATTTTATGGAAAATTTTCTATAGAAAAGAAAGTTTATCGAAAAATTTCTATAAAGAAGAAAATGATATCGATAATTTTATATAAAAAAGAAAATTATATCGATAATTTTCTATAAAAAAGAAAATGATATCGATAATTTTCTTTAAAAAATAAAACTTGATCGATAATTTTCTTTAAAAAAGAAAACTTGATCGATAATTTTCTTTAAAAAAGAAAACTTGATCGAAAATTTTCTATAAAAAAGAAAATTATATCGATAATTTTCTATAAAAAAGAAAATTATATCGATAATTTTCTTTAAAAAAGAAAATTATATCGATAATTTTCTATAAAAAAGAAAATTATATCGATAATTTTCTATAAAAAAGAAAATTATATCGATAATTTTCTATAAAAAAGAAAATTATATCGATAATTTTTTATAAAAAAGAAAATTATATCGATAATTTTTTATAAAAATGAAAATTTTCTATAGAAAAGAAAATTTTATCGAAAATTTTCTATAAAAAAGAAAATTTTATCGAAAATTTTCTATAAAAAAGAAAATTTTATCGAAAATTTTCTATAAAAAAGAAAATTTTATCGAAAATTTTCTATAAAAAAGAAAATTTTATCGAAAATTTTCTATAAAAAAGAAAATTTTATCGAAAATTTTCTATAAAAAAGAAAATTTTATCGAAAATTTTCTATAAAAAAGAAAATTTTATCGAAAATTTCCTATAAAAAAGAAAATTTTATCGAAAATTTCCTATAAAAAAGAAAATTTTATCGAAAATTTCCTATAAAAAAGAAAATTTTATCGAAAATTTCCTATAAAAAAGAAAATTTTATCGAAAATTTCCTATAAAAAGAAAATTTTATCGAAAATTTCCTATAAAAAAGAAAATTTTATCGAAAATTTCCTATAAAAAAGAAAATTTTATCGAAAATTTTCTATAAAAAAGAAAACTTGATCGAAAATTTTCTATAAAAAAGAAAACTTGATCGAAAATTTTCTATAAAAAAGAAAATTTTATCGAAAATTTTCTATAAAAAAGAAAATTTTATCGAAAATTTTCTATAAAAAAGAAAATTTGATCGAAAATTTTCCATAAAAAAGAAAATTTGATCGAAAATTTTCCATAAAAAAGAAAATTTGATCGAAAATTTTCTATAAAAAAGAAAATTTGATCGAAAATTTTCTATAAAAAAGAAAATTTGATCGAAAATTTTCTATAAAAAAGAAAATTTGATTGAAAATTTTCTATAAAAAGAAAATTTGATCGAAAATTTTCTATAAAAAAGAAAATTTTATCGAAAATTTTCTATAAAAAAGAAAATTTGATCGAAAATTTTCTATAAAAAACAAAATTTGATCGAAAATTTCTATATAAAAATGAAAATTTGATCGAAAATTTTCTATATAAAAAAGAAAATTTGATCTATAATTTTCTATATAAAAAAGAAAATTTGATCGAAAATTTTCTATATAAAAAAGAAAATTTGATCGAAAATTTTCTATATAAAAAAGAAAATTTGATCGAAAATTTTCTATATAAAACAGAAAATTTGATCGAAAATTTTCTATAAAAAAGAAAATTTTATCGAAAATTTTCTATACAAAAGAAAATTTTATCAAACATATTTTAATAAAATTTTGGAAAATTTGTATTGCTTTTTAAACTTTTCTTAAAATTAAATTTTAAAAATAAAAGTTTTTTTTTTTTGTCTTTGTTGTTGAAAACCTGTGATTATTTACATAATTTGTTTATTTTTATATTGAATAGACGTATTTTATTCTTCTCTAATGTCCTTCAAACATTTGTTTCAATTATTTTATTACTAAGTTTACATTGATTATTTCCTCACTAGACAATGGTCTAGGAAAAGTAAACAAAGCCGCTTGTTTGTCCTTAGACACAAAGCTCTGTAGTAAATATAATCTCCGAATAAGAAAAAACTATAGATTCCTTATATACATACATACATACGTATACACATGTATACACATTAGGGAGACTAAGTTTTATATCAATATGTAAATTTTGTTAAGATTGCTATATATTAATAAGGTGGCGTTTGTAAAAAAGGATGATTTGTTTAACAACTAAATATTTAAATAGTTGCTAGCATTGTTAACTTTTTTTAGGACTACCCTAATATACACATGTGTATTTATACGTACATTGAAGTATTTACTTAATTACTTATGTAAATGAACAACATTTTGAGGTTATCTGTACATACAATTTATAAAATACCACAAAATTGGGTTTTTACTTATGGGTGTGTGTGTGGCTGGAACAAAACAATTGTTTTTCAAACAATCAATACAATTTCATACACCTGCATAAATTGAGCAAAGGATAGAGAATAAAACAACTAACAAATTATAAATGGTCAAGAACGACTATATGATACCCCACATATAGTCGTAGAGGATATTAACAGGAGAAATTATATAAATCCTTTAACGTTACTAAAATTTACTTACGTGGCACTGGGCTCACTATTTTGACCGATGATAGATCAAGACTTTTGCAAGCATGTATGTAATTCATAATAATCTTCCCCTGTTAATGGTGTAGGACACAAAAACATCAATAAGTAAAAATATGGTTTGATGAAACCGGGGATCAAAACTTCAGTCTATTAATTTGTTTATTACCAAATACTGGTGCACTTTAGTATTGCAAATATTTTATTAAGTATTTATTTATTTGTTAAATTTATGAAAATTTATTTAATGAATTGTTTTCAATTTAAAAAATTAAGTTTTATTAACATAAACTCATTCAATTAATGATTTTCAATGAGTATGCTTTTTATGGTTTTAGTAAGTAATTTGATTTACGAGTTTTTAAAATTGAAAAGTAGAAAAAATCGTCTGTTTAAAATATGTCACTATTGTGAACTATTTCACTTTTCTAAATGACAATTTTCCTCAGTAAAATGCAATTTTCATTTTGTATCCACACATACATCTGCTTACAATAAACATACAATTCATTTTCATATAAACACTATTGCTTTTAGAAGTACATACATATGTACATAGGAAAGTATACAGAAGCATTTCACATCTACATACAAATGCGACCACATTACACTTAATTACAAAAACAGGTTTGTAGGTTTTTATGATTATGATTTTCACATTATGAAAATTACTTGGTTTTTCACCAGAAACATAAAAAATGGAAAGAGAAAGGATTGCAAAAAAGTGAAGCTTTAAATTGGGAAAATTGGTCTAGACAAAACTTTTTAAAAAAGTCTTCACAAATACCCATATAATGCAACTAACTAACTACTAACTAACTACTAACTAACTAACTAACTAACTAACTAACTAACTAACTAACTAACTAACTAACTAACTAACTAACTAACTAACTAACTAAACTAACTACTAACTAACTAACTAACTCTAACTAACTAACTAACTAACTAACTAACTAACTAACTAACTAACTAACTAACTAACTACTAACCTAACTAACTACTAAACTAACTAACTAACTAACACTAACTAACTAACGACTAACTAACTAACTAACTAACTAACTAACTAACTAACTAAACTAACTAACTAACTAACTAAACTAACGAACTAAACCTAACTACTAACTAACTAACTACTAACTAACTAAACTACTACTAACTAACTACTAACTAACTAACTAACTAACTAACTAACCTAACTAACTAACTAACTAACTAACTAACTAAACTAACTAACTATAACTACTAACTAACGAAATAACTAACTAACTACGAACGAATAACTAACTAACGAACTAACTAACTAACTAACTAACTAACTAACTAACTAACTAATAACTAACTAACTAACTAACTATAACTAACTAACTAACTAACTAACTAACTAACTAACTAACTAACTAACTAACTAACTAACTAACTAACTAACTAACTAACTAACTAACTAACTAACTAAACTAAACTAACTAACTAACTAACTAACTAACTAACTAACTAACTAACTAACTACTAACTAACTACTAACTAACTAACTAACTAACTAACTAACTAACTAACTAACTAACTAACTAACTACTAACTAACTAACTACTAACTAACTAACTAACTACTAACTAACTAACTAACTAACTAACTAACTAACTAACTAACTAACTAACTAACTAACTAACTAACTAACTACTAACTAACTAACTAACTAACTAACTAACTAACTAACTAACTAACTACTAACTAACTAACTAACTAACTAACTAACTAACTAACTAACTAACTAACTAACTACTAACTAACTAACTAACTAACTAACTAACTAACTAACTAACTAACTAACTAACTAACTAACTAACTAACTAACTAACTAACTAACTAACTAACTAACTAACTAACTAACTAACTAACTAACTAACTAACTAACTACTAACTAACTAACTAACTAACTAACTAACTAACTAACTAACTAACTAACTAACTAACTAACTAACTAACTAACTACTAACTAACTAACTAACTAACTAACTAACTAACTAACTAACTAATACTAACTAACTAACTAACTAACTAACTAACTAACTAACTAACTACTAACTAACTAACTAACTAACTACTAACTAACTAACTAACTAACTAACTAACTAACTAACTACATTACCAGGCCACTCGGGAGTAGTCGACAACGAAATAGCGAATGTACTAGCTTCACAAGAAAGGGAACTCGAGTTAGTTAACCTAAGAACGCAAACCTATTCGACACAACGAGAACTGAATTAAAAATATTGGTGATAGAATTCCCGGAAGTCCTGTTGATAGAATAACAAAGATCCAGTCTGATGTTAGCGTATACAAAATGGGGAGTGCGGATTCAGACGAATGTAGAACATGTATAGAGGACAGTGTAGCACTTCAGCATTTTCTTTGCCTTTGTCAGGGTTCTGTAGAAATGAGATCCAAATATCTAGCGAGTGCTATTATTTCTAATATAACATCTCTCACAAACACTGATTGGAAAATTCTCAGAAATTACGTCCAGAAAACTGAGTTTCTGCACACGGAACGAAAATATATTCAGTGAATAGTATACGTGGTTTTTGTTTTAACCAACAGACATTGTGCATGAAAAGGAGTGCATAACAGGTCCTATAGTGGCCTAGGTGTATTTCTCCTCTCCAGTCAACCTTACATTTATTAACCTAACCAAACTAACTGACTAACTAAAGGGAGTTTTACTAGTGTCATTGGTGGGAATGCAAACCACGACCTGCGAACGAATTAGTATGATTGTAACACTTATGTATGTAGGTATTTGAGTATAAACTTCAATTTCAAAAAATTTCTAATATATATATAACACCAATTCTCATAAAATCAGTTTATCTTTCTTTTAATTTACTAATAGATTTTAACACTTACACATTTTAGTGCTTTTATTCAATAAATAAATTTAGTTTTGCGCTTCATTTACTAAATTCTTATTTTCATGAGTTTATTTTCTTTTTTTCTCTTTTACACGACAATATTTGAATAATGTTTTACAATTATTATGGGTTTAAGTTAAATTTACACTTCCGGTTTTCATTCAATGATTGCCACTAGTTGATACATGTGAACCTCCCCCACATGACAACAACTTTATTTCCTATTTAATGTCATTTCATTATTTTTCAAAGTTTTTTTTTCTCTTCTGGTTTTTTTTTTGTTGTAATTTTTTGACTCCCTAAATAGATTTTTGTTTGGCACTAACAACGTTGAGTTGAATGTAAATATTTTATAATGGTTGACATGATTACATGTCATTTATTACCCTAAATTTGTTGTTATTGTTTGTAGACCGTTATACTACACAGAAAAACAGAGTGTGAGAAAAATAAAAGAGAAAGGGAAATAAACAGAAGGGTTGACATTGTTGCTGTGCCACATACATAGTAATAATGACATACAATTGACACAATAAACTTGTGTAGATTTTGAAAAGCCATCGAGAAATAATTCAAATTCAACGAGAATGATGCGACCAAGTGATTTTGAGTAAGTAAATGAACATTATTGGATTGTTACTCTCAATGGTATCCTTGTTGGATAAATAATGGACATTAAGTAAACATAAATGGATTAACGGTATAATGGTTTGATTGAAAAGGTGGGTGATAGATAAGAGTGATATGATATTTTAGATAAAAGAGTGACAGCTATGATAGAAAGTAATTGTTTGAGGGAAAATTTTGAAGTTTAATCAGATTTCATTTTCTTCTATTTTGTTTGTAAGAAGGATGAATCCGAAAAAAATAAACCTAGGCCTCAATAGGTCCTGTTTTCCGCAGCTCTACCAGCGCCACTATTTATTTAATATATTTGTATGTTTGTATGTATCGGGCATAAGTTCGAAAATATGAACCAATGCTTAACTTTCCTTTAAATGTTCTATTCCATAGCAATAGTTTTAATTAAATCTTTATAAAATTAGAACATCAAAACAATTTTCCCTAAACAAACAAAATGTGTCATTCAAACATTGACATTTATAATTTCCACCGTTTTTCTACTTATAGCGATAAACTTTTCGGAAGCAAACTTTAACTTAAAAAGAAACAAGCAAAACTACCCAAATAATATGATATTCTTTACCACCAAAACCCCTTTTTTCTTTAACAACAATATATAGCAAATTTTTTTAGACTATTCAAAGGAACGAGTTAATAGAACTAACGAATGAAAGTCGGAATAAAGAAAATATTCGATAATAAACCCCTTGTTAAGTATTAATAAACAGGAAGTCTAAAGTACTTAAAAAAATATACTATCACATACCACTATTTCTACAATAGTTATAGTTGTTGTATTAGTAGTACTTATTGTATATGTTTTACACACCCACACAAACATACATACATATACAATAACATTTGATATGTGTATCCTTTCCCTTGTTTGTAGTTGTTACATTTCAATGGTCATAGGATAAGGAAGCAGCTTTGGCAGATTAAAGGCAGACACACACTCCTATACAAACACTTTCAGTCACATAAAAATAGATTTAAGTTGAAAATAACAAGATGTCACATTAAAAATGGCTCTCAACATGAGTCTAAATACTTACATATACATGTATGTTTAATCATATATACATATATGTATGTATAGAATAAAAAGGAACCACATACCAATTTATTCATTGTACGAAGGAGCTTGTGTACATATAGACGAAAGTAATCTGAAAAGGGATCGCTAATAATAATGAAAAATGGAGAACATTTATCAATAATTTTCTTTTCAGTTCAGTTCTAGTTCTAGTTCAGTTCTAGTTCAGTTCTAGTTCAGTTCTAGTTCAGTTCTAGTTAGTTCAGTTCTAGTTCAGTTCTAGTTCAGTTCTAGTTCAGTTCTAGTTCAGTTCTAGTTCAGTTCTAGTTCAGTTCTAGTTCAGTTCTAGTTCAGTTCTAGTTCAGTTCTAGTTCAGTTCTAGTTCAGTTCTAGTTCAGTTCTAGTTCAGTTCTAGTTCAGTTCTAGTTCAGTTCTAGTTCAGTTCTAGTTCAGTTCTAGTTCAGTTCTAGTTCAGTTCTAGTTCAGTTCTAGTTCAGTTCTAGTTCAGTTCTAGTTCAGTTCTAGTTCAGTTCTAGTTCAGTTCTAGTTCAGTTCTAGTTCAGTTCTAGTTCAGTTCTAGTTCAGTTCTAGTTCAGAACTAGTTCTAGTACAGTTCTAGTTCTAGTTCAGTTCTATTTCAGTTCTAGTTCAGTTCTAGTTCAGTTCTCGTTCTAGTTCAGTTCAGTTCAGTTCTAGTTCAGTTCTAGTTCAGAAAATTTCTGTAAATTTCTGTAAAATTTGCTGTGTAAAGAAATAAGTATACAGCATATTTGTTATGAAGCCATTTTAAGAACTTTTGAGTTTTCCTTCGCATGTTTCTGTAAGCGGCGGAGTTTGAGGTCTTATGTACAATCCACTAGTAGTATAAATATTTGTTGCTAAGCATCGAAAGGATTCTATGTGTAATACAATGCTGTGGAGTATGTGTAACCACATACAATTTTTGCCACAATTCAATTGACTTTTTTTTATGGCCAACCATAAAATGTTGTATTTTATTTGGCCAAAAAGGGTTACAAAAAAGAAAAAATACAAATTTGAAGCGTTTTTGTTTTCTTTCAGTCACATTATCACGGGAGAACGAAATGGCAACAGCAAAATAGAAAAATAAGCACAAAACGTTAAAACAATTTTGCATTCAACAGTTAAGACCGTAATAATGTCATCATATAATGAGGTACAAAAAGAACCTTAAAAAAGGGTTCAAAAGAAGACACGACATGAGCTCAATAAAAAATATGTTTATAGTTTAATGATACATATGTAATGTAAAAGCTTAAAAAAATTGTTTTGCCAAAAACACAGGTCCAAGCACGTGATAGTAAGAACAATAAAACGAAATTGAAAATTAAAGAATATTGATATTTTGGGAATGATCGTAAAAATAACGCACTTACTGGTCATCAAAATATGTAACATATTTTATTTTCATTTATAGACTTGAAGAAGAAAAACAGAGTCCATGTACAAGTACATATGTATGTAGTTTTTTTTTATTACAATTTAACTGAAAACGTGACTGCTATAAACATTTATGATGTCCAATTATTTATTATTAAACTATTTTTAAGGTTGTTATCCTGTTTTGTTTTAACAGCCACATACAAAAGAAATCCTCTGTTGTCTCACTTATAAACATAAACATTTTTATGGCCTATATAATTATGTGACCAAAAACCCTCTTTATGACCTAAAAATAAAGAGAACGAAAAAAAAATACAGTTAACTTAAAACACATTTTGTTAATTGCATTTTTAAATACTTTCAAATCGACACACACACACACATACACATACACACATGTATCCTTTTTAATTACATAGAGATACAGACACACAATTTGTGTCAATCATTTTCGTTTGAAGCTGTTTTTAAGTAAAATGGAATATAAATTTGAAAATTTATTTTAAATTTTATGGTTTAACATGCGATTTATTGAATTAAAGACAAAATTTCTATTCATAACTTTCCATAAAGATAAAATTTTTATCGATTACTTTCTATAAAGAGAAAATTTGTATTAAGATTTTTCTCTAAAGAGAAGATTTTTATCATAACTCGTAATCGCAAAAACAATGGGTATCTGGGGCATAGATGAGGAAGGATATCTCGAACTCTCTCTCAAAGAGAATCTGACCTCCCGAATAGCTGACTACTGAGGAGAAACTAAAGAATAAGCTACCCGTCTTCTAATATACTGCCGAAGACAAGTCACCTCACAGTCTCATGCCATAATCCTGTGAGTAATTCCCTAAAGATGCAGACTGTGAAAAAGTAATATAGCAGACATCTTGCTCTAGAGTAGCCAAGAGAAGGCACCGGTCAAAATCCCAATAGACCAGCGGAAAAATGTTGAAGATTAACAATAAGATTGTCGATCACATAAGAGCTTATAATGGCAAATAGGAAATAGAGAGCGAGAGAGTATATGAAGGTACCGCGAAGGATGACTATTTTGCTCTAGAGTAGCCAAGAGAAGGCACCGGTCAAAATCCCAATAGACCAGCACATAAAAGTTGAAGATTAACAATAAGATAGTCGATCACATAAGAGCTTATAATGGCAAATAGGAAATAGAGAGCGAAAGAGTATATGAAGGTACAGTAAATGATGACTACTTCAAAATTGAAAAGACTGCTACCCCTAGCACAGGCAAGAACTACGAAGTACAAACGATATTGCCTACAGCATCATTTCCCACTATAGTTTACCTTGAGGAGTCCAATGTTAAGAACGAGGTGATGATCGTTAACACGCAAAGGGCGAGGAGCTGATAATTAACACGTAAGGAGGAGTCAAATCCTAAAACCGAGAAAGTGACTTCCATTGTCTCCCTCAAAATAGGGAAGGTGCTCATCAAAAAGACTGTTGTCATTAGCCCCGATAGGGTCGACGTGGGAACAACGATGGTACCTACAGCATCGTTAGCAACTACTTGTTACAAGGAGGTAGTTATCACCAATTCGAAAGAGGCAGTTTTTGTTTCTCTATTTCAAATTCTAGTTCATATCCCACTATAGTTTACCTTGATGAGTCCCACCTTCAGCTTCACGCAAAGGGCGTGAAGCTGAACTAACACGTAAGAAAACAAAATTGCGAAGGTGTCCATTGAAAAGGCTGTTGCCACTAACCCCGACAAGGGCGACGAAGAAGCGACGATGGTCTTTAGCCAATACAGTTTACCCGGAGGAGTCAAATCCTAAAAGCGAGGAAGTAAACATTAACTCGCAAGAAAATAGTTTAGTTGTCTCCCTTCAATTCGGGATGGTGCTCATCGAAAAGGCTGTTGTCACTAGACACGATAGGGACGACGTAGTAGCAAAGAAGGTGACTACAACATCGCCAGCAACTACATGTTACCAGGAGGATTCAAATCCTATGAGCGTGGAGGTTATCACCAATTCGAAAGAGATAGTTTTTGTCTCTCTACTTGAAATTCTAGTTCATATCCCACTATAGTTTACCTTGAAGAGTCCAACCATAAGAGCGAGGTGGTGATCGTTAACACGCAAAGGTCGAGGAGGTGATAACTAACACGTAAGAAGACAAAATTGAGAAGGTGCCGATGGTCTTACCCAATACAGTTTACCCGGAGGAGTCAAATACTAAAAGCGAGGAAGTGAACATAAACTTGAAATTTTAGTTCATTTCCTTTAAATACATTTAGTTTATTTAATTTCAAATTACAAATGCACAACATGAACTACATATTAAAATAAAATTAGAGCTTAAATAACTCAACACATTGAAATTTAATGATTATACACACATTCATGACCTGCAGTTCGAGATGGTTGTTCCGAAAGAGTTACTTTATTCAGCCTTTTGGTTTACTCTTGGTTAAAGAATCAGCTAACGCCAACTCACTTTTATTATATTCACAAGAAAATCTCTTTAAAAAGGATACATTGACTCCTTGCTAAATAGTCGGGTAATGCGTGTCAGTGTAATTGTATAATCTATGTCTATAACAACTGAATGACCAGACAATGACAGTAACGACAAATGACTGACTAAATTAATGCCACATACATACATATGTATGTAAGTATGTTGTAGATACAATGTTTTTTAAAGCAGCATTTTAGGAGGAAGAGGAATGTATGTGTGTTTATGTGAGAATGTAAAAGAGTGTAAAATGTTAGAATGCAATTGTGAATGTGTGTAATTGTAAGTAATGTTTTTGATTTTGTGTTGACAATGATCATGTAACGAAATTTATTGTCTATTACAATTCAGAATGTCATTGTATAAGGCAAAAACTACTGATACAAACTGTGTATGTATGTATGTATGGCAAGTGCATGTCTATGTTAGTATGTGTGTGTGTATAAGAAAGTAATTCGTTCAACATCAATTGCTGCAACAACTAGTATGTATCTCTTGTTGTTTAGTCACTAAACTATTGTAAGTTTGCATTTTTTGTTGTTTCGCATTGTAGTGAAAGTGCAGCAAATTGCATTATTCTGTGTAGGAGTTTGTCAGTATGTTGCCATGGAATTGTGATTGTGTAAATAAATTTCATCATGTGTATTTGTCACTATACACATCTCATGTATGTTGGTGTTGACTGGAGATGCCTGCAATTGCTTTGGGCATTTTACTTTTGTTTGTTTTTCTTCCTCTATGAAAGTAAAGGCGTGGCAATGACATTTACACACCCCAATGCAATTTTTTGACTAACAATATTGCGAAGCATTGCTGTTCGGATGTTTCGAATTGTTTTTTGTTTCTGGAGAAAACAATAAAAACAGCAAATTTAAGTTTCCGTGAATGTTTGAGGAAAATCTTTAAAATTTGAAAACTCCTTAATCTTTTTTCTATAAAAAGAAAATTAAAAGAAAATTAAAAAAAAAAAATTTTGTATAAAAAGAAAATTTAAAGTTTAGAATTTAATATAATGTAAATAGAAAGCAAAAAAAAAAAAAAAAACTTAAATTCACCTACACATGTTTAGTTTCGCATCCACACACCCACATTCGTATATACATAGACACATTCAAATAACCCAGCAAACACAACGATATTCTAAAATGTTAATAATAACTTTTTTGAATTAAAAACATGTTCCTAAATGTTATCAAATCACTCACTTTTCAAATATTAGAAATTTTAATTAAAAATTATTAAAGCTGCGACAACAAAATGTTTGATGGTACATTAAGTCTTATACATGCATATGTTAGTACATTGAAAGTACGAATTACATCGTAAAGTTGTCCATCATATACAGTCGTCAGTAAGTCAGTCATTCAGCCACCCAGCCAGCGAGCCATTCATTTAGTCAGTCAGTTTCACATTTATCGTTCATTTCGTTGCCATTTCATTCAGTTCATTCTGTGTGGCTGCTTCAGTTATAGAATGTTTGTAATAAATCAAAATATTTTCACATTTTGTGTTGTGTCATTTCGAGTATCGTTGAGTAACTTGAGCGTATTTTGGTGTATGATGATGGTTTTCTTTTACAATTTTTTTTTCTCTACAATTTTCGGTTCAGTCGAAAAGTGTTTTATTTAGGATATGGTGGTTTTACAATATTGTTTTTGTTGTTCTATACATTTATTGTTAGAAATTTTGTTATTTTTCTGAAAAGTTTGAATGTATTAAATTTCACCTTAATATTACAGATGTGAATATCTTACTTATTTTTATGGGCCGAACAGAAAATTCTTTGTGTATTTAATAATTATTTGGAGGGAGATCAAGCTTCGAAAATAGTTAAAACAAATTCTCAAAACAGTGCCTTAAATTTACATACGAATAATTTTTCCATTATAAAATACGTTCATAAAGCATACGTTGGTAAACAGGGCGTATGATTAATATGTATTAATCATAACAGTATACTTCATACTATAGGAAAGCCTAAAGTCCGACTGTAATCTGAATCGCAGTTGAAACTAGACTATATACTAGACTATAGACTAGACTAGGCTAGGCTAGACTATAGACTGGACTATAGACTAGAGTATAGGCTAGACTATAGACTAGACTATAGACTAGACTAAAGACTAGACTATAGACTAGACTATAGACTAGACTATAGACTAGACTATAGACTAGACTATAGACTAGACTATAGACTAGACTACAGACTAGAATATAGACTAGACTAAAGACTAGATTATAGACTAGCCTATAGACTAGACTAGACTAGAGTAGACTATAGAGTAGACTATAGACTAGACTATAGACTAGACTATAGACTAGACTATAGACTAGACTATAGACTAGACTATAGACTAGACTATAGACTATAGACTAGACTATAGACTAGACTATAGACTAGACTATAGACTAGACTATAGACTAGACTATAGACTAGACTATAGACTAGACTATAGACTAGACTATAGACTAGACTATAGACTAGACTATAGACTAGACTATAGACTAGACTATAGCTAGACTATAGACTAGACTATAGACTAGACTATAGACTAGACTAAGACTAGACTATAGACTAGACTATAGACTAGACTAGAGACTAGACCTAGTCTAGACTAATAGACTAGACTATATAGTCCTAGACTATAGACTAGACTATAGACTAGACTATAGACTAGACTATGACTAGACTATAGACTAACTATAGACTAGACTATAGACTAGAACTATAGACTAGACTATAGACTAGACTATGACTAGACTATAGACAGACTATAGACTAACTATAGACAGACTATAGACTAGACTATAGACTAGACTATAGACTAGACTATAGACTAGACTATAGACTAGACTATAGACTAGACATAGACTAAGACTATAACTAGACTAGACTATAGACTAGACTAGACTAGACTATAGACTAGACTATAGACACTAGACTATAGACTAGACTATAGACTAGACTATAGACTAGACTATAGACTAGACTATAGACTAGACTATAGACTAGACTATAGACTAGACTATAGACTAGACTATAGACTAGACTATAGACTAGACTATAGACTAGACTATAGACTAGACTATAGACAGACTATAGACTAGACTATAGACTAGACTATAGACTAGACTATAGACTAGACTATAGACTACTATAGACTAGACTATAGACTAGACTATAGACTAGACTATAGACTAGACTATAGACTAGACTATAGACTAGACTATAGACTAGACTATAGACTAGACTATAGACTAGACTATAGACTAGATCATAGACTAGACTATAGACTAGACTATAGACTAGACCATAGACTAGACTATAGACTAGACTATAGACTAGACTATAGACTAGACTATAGACTAGACTAGACTATAGACTAGATCATAGACTAGACTATAGACAAGACTATAGACTAGACTATAGACTAGACTATAGACTAGACTATAGACTAGACTATAGACTAGACTATAGACTAGACTATAGACTAGACTATAGACTAGACTATAGACTACTAGACTACTATAGACTAGACTATAGACTAGACTATAGACTAGACTATAGACTAGACTATAGACTAGACTATAGACTAGACTATAGACTAGACTATAGACTAGACTATAGACTAGATCATAGACTAGACTATAGACAAGACTATAGACTAGATCATAGACTAGACTATAGACAAGACTATAGACTACACTATAGACTAGACTATAGACTAGACTATAGACTAGCCTATAGACTAGACTATAGACTAGACTATAGACTGGACTATAGACTAGACTATAGACTAGACTATAGACTAGACTATAGACTAGACTATAGACTAGACTATAGACTAGACTATAGACTAGACTATAGACTAGACTATAGACTAGACTAGACTAGACTAGACTATAGACTAGACTATAGACTAGACTATAGACTAGACTATAGACTAGACTGTAGACTAGACAATAGACTAGACTATGACTAGACTAGACTATAGACTAGACTATAGACTAGACTATAGACTAGACTATAGACCTAGACTATAGACTAGACTATAGACTAGACTATAGACAGACTATAGACTAGACTATAGACTAGACTATAGACTAGACTATAGACTAGACCTATAGACTAGACTATAGACTAGACTATAGACTAGACTATAGACTGACTATAGACTAGACTATATACTAGACTATAGACTAGACTAGAGACTAGACTATAGACTAGACTATAGACTAGACTATAGACTAGACTTAGACTAGACTATAGACTAGACTATAGACTAGACTATAGACCTAGACTATATACTAGACTATAGACTAGACTATAGACATAGACTAGACTATAGACTAGACTATAGACTAACTATAGACCAGACTATAGACTAGACTAGACTATAGACTAGACTAGACTATAGACTAGACTATAGACTAGACTATAGACTAGACTATAGACTAGACTAGACTATAGACTAGACTATAGACAGACTATAGACTAGACTATAGACTAGACTATAGACTAGACTATAGACTAGACTATAGACTAGACTATAGACTAGACTATAGACTAGACTATAGACTAGACTTAGACTACTATAGACTAGACTATAGACTAGACTATAGACTAGACTATAGACTAGACTATAGACTAGACTATAGACTAGCTGTAGACTAGACTATAGACAGACTATAGACTAGACTATAGACTAGACTATAGAACTAGACTATAGACTAGACTATAGACTAGACTATAGACTAGACTATAGACTAGACTATAGACTAGACTATAGACTAGACTATAGACAGACTATAGACTAGACTTAGACTAGACTATAGACTAGACTATAGACTAGACTATAGACTAGACTATAGACTAGACTATAGACTAGACTATAGACTAGACTATAGAACTAGACTATAGACTAGACTATAGACTAGACTATAGACTAGACTATAGACTAGACTATAGACAGACTATAGACTAGACTATAGACTAGACTATAGACTAGACTATAGACTAGACTATAGACTAGACTATAGACTAGACCTACTAGACTAGACTAATAGACTAGACTATAGACTAGACTACTAGACTATAGACTAGAACTATAGACTAGACCTATATAGACTAGACTATAGACTAGACTATAGACTAGACTATAGACTAGACTATAGACTAGACTATAGACTAGACTATAGACTAGACTATAGACTAGACTATAGACTAGACTATAGACTAGACTATAGACTAGACTATAGACTAGACTATAGACTAGACTATAGACTAGACTATAGACTAGACTATAGACTAGACTATAGGACTAGACTATAGACTAGACTATAGACTAGACTAATAGACTAGACTATAGACTAGACTATAGACTAGACTATAGACTAGACTATAGACTAGACTATAGACTAGACTATAGACTAGACTATAGACTAGACTATAGACTAGACTATAGACTAGACTATAGACTAGACTATAGACTAGACTATAGACTAGACTATAGACTAGACTATAGACTAGACTATAGACAGACTATAGACTAGACTATAGACTAGACTATAGACTAGACTATAGACTAGACTATAGACTAGACTATAGACTAGACTATAGACTAGACTATAGACTAGACTATAGACTAGACTATAGACTAGACTATAGACTAGACTATAGACTAGACTATAGACTAGACTATAGACTAGACTATAGACTAGACTATAGACTAGACTATAGACTAGACTATAGACTAGACTATAGACTAGACTATAGACTAGACTATAGACTAGACTATAGACTAGACTATAGACTAGACTATAGACTAGACTATAGACTAGACTATAGACTAGACTATAGACTAGACTATAGACTAGACTATAGACTAGACTATAGACTAGACTATAGACTAGACTATAGACTAGACTATATACTAGACTATAGACTAGACTATAGACTAGACTATAGACTAGACTATAGACTAGACTATAGACTAGACTATAGACTAGACTATAGACTAGACTATAGACTAGACTATAGACTAGACTATAGACTAGACTATAGACTAGACTATAGACTAGACTATAGACTAGACTATAGACTAGACTATAGACTAGACTATAGACTAGACTATAGACTAGACTAGACTAGACTATAGACTAGACTATAGACTAGAACTATAGACAATCTCAATTTCATTATCTTTTATTAATGTCTAAAATTATTAGAAACAAAACGTCATTAACTTTTTCCACCTTTTCGTAACAAGAAAATCCTTATAAAAACTAATTTTTCTTTATAGTTCTAACTTGAGCCTCATAAGTATGCAAACTCAAGCATGTTTGATTTGATATAGTTTTTCTTCTTTTTCCTTAAATCCTTTTTATAGTTTGACTTATTTATGCTGATTTAAAAAAGCAACGCATAGTTACAAAAAAAGAATACCATAAAGCCTTGTAAATACTCAATTTCTTATCTTGCTATAATATTTGTAATATTATATGAACACTCAAATAGTTTTATGCGTTTGACTGTACAA
Organism: Lucilia sericata; assembly: GCF_015586225.1. Lineage (NCBI taxonomy): Eukaryota > Metazoa > Arthropoda > Insecta > Diptera > Calliphoridae > Lucilia > Lucilia sericata. The sequence goes on along the minus strand of NW_023994445.1, from coordinate 148,618 downwards.
GACTTACACACACACACAAATACCGAGAACATAGTATATTTACAAAAGGATTTAGTTTGTTATTTAAGTATAGTAAATATTTTGTTACTTGTACGCTTCTATGTCTTGATATAATCACAATGAGAATCCTTTGCAAAAATAGAAAAAAACTGAAGAAATACAGATAGTCATACAAATGTATGCAACATGATTGTAAATAGTACAAGTTTACGAGTTGGCCTTATACTCATATTCGTAGTTGTACTATTGCAACAGCATCAACAGACACTTGTATAAAATCTATGAAAAATAAGCCACAAAACTACTTGAGTTTTTGTATGTTCAATGCCCATCCATGAAATAAGGAAGCCATGTATTCCTTTTAGGTAACAGTTGTCCTAAATGTTTTACTCTTTAAAGTTGTTCCTGTGGAAATGTTTAAGCTTTTATGAAGTATAGCCTCTCTAAAATGCAGGGTAATAGTATCCTTTTCTTTTTTAATATGTTTGTTGTTGCTTACATTGACTTTATATGATTGTCGTCATTCCATTGGTATGCTCAAAACTGTACAGGTGTGATTTTATGTAATTTGTATACAAAATTACTAGAGATTCTCGACTGTATGCAGGCAGATTGTTGCAGGCTGAACAATCACACAATTGTATGTAGAACAAGAAAAACATTAAGGAACAAGATGTTGATGATCATCATGATTATAAAATGCTGGTACAAGATTGAATTGAATGTAGAAAGTGTTGTAAATGTTGTAACCGGTAATTGTATGATTTTGCAGTGAGTGGTAAATGTTTAACGTTTTTCTTTGTTTCAGTTTTAAAGAAAATTGATTCGTTGACAAAAAACGTATGTTCCTGATCGATAGCGCTACTATAGTGGACCTATACACATAATTTCGTATAAACTCAATTTGGCATGTGAATACTTTATAATAGTCATTCTATTTGAAAGTCTGTAGTGAAGACTATCGATCAGAATATAGTTAAGACTACTGATCAGTCTTAGATGAAGTTTATAGAGATCCGATATACTTAGTAAGTCTGTAGATCAATTTAAAGTGAAGATTATTATAGATTAGTCTAAAGAAGAAACTGTAATTGAGTTTATGGATCATTATATAGTCAGAACTACAGACAATACAACAGGAAATATTATAGATTATAGTCGGCTCTATAGTGTAGCTTATAGATCTGTCAATAGCAAAGAATATAGATCAATCTATAGTCAAAACAATAGATCAGTCTTTAGTCGAGGCAAAAGATGAATAAAATGTGAACACAGTATATAGGTAAGACTACCGATCAATCTATAATTAAGACTAAAGATCAGTCTATGATGATGTCTATAGTCAAGTCACTTGATCAGTTTATATTTAAGACTATAGATCAGTCCATGGTCAATATAACATACCAGTCAATAGTTAAGACTATAGTCAGGGCTATTTTTCAGTCGATAGTCAAGACAATGTATCATTCTGTATATATCAGTCTATGGTCAAGATTATAGATCAGTCTATAGCCAAGACTATATGTCGATATATGTTTAGCCAAGACCATAAGTCAGTCAATATTCAAATCGTTAGATCTGTCTGTTAGCTATAATCGGTTATATATTCTATAGTTAAGATATATATCACACTGTAGTCATAAATGTATTTAAATGGTAGATCAAACAATAGTGAAAACAAAAGATCAGTTTATTAAGAAGGCATGGTTCAATATTTTGCGTCAAATTAGATTGGTCTATAGTCAATTCAATAAATAGTCAATAAAATAGACTTATATATTGAATTGATTATAGACCAATCGAATTTGACCAAAAATACTGATCCATGCCTTCTTTATAAACTGATCTATTGTTTTCATGACAATAGATCAGTCCGAAGTTTACAGTCAAAACTATAGATCAGTTCATGTTAATTTTTTCATTTCAAGTGAAAAGTTTTACATTATTTAAATTGCACTGCAGTTAATAACGACACCTATACGTATACGTGTTAATGATTTATGGACATTGCAAATATTAAGTATACGCCTAATTTATGAAACATTTCAAGGCAAAAGTAAATCGACTTTTTTAAAGTTTTTTTTTGCGATTTTGATCTTGAAGATGAAGCTTTTTGATTTGTTTTGACCAGAGCTACAACTCTTCCTCAGAGAGTGAATCAAAATTCCGAACGGTTTGATCGATATGAGGCTAAGAAAATTATCACAAAACTTAGGCCGAAAATGAAAATTATAGATCTTATTGTTAAGACTTTATTGATCAGTTTTTAGTCACAAGCTATAGATCGATCAGTCTACCATCGAAATTATTTGACATTAGTCTATTGTCAAGACTGTAGGATGGTTTATAGATTATAGTTCTGTCTACTTGTAATAGCTCTTCACAAAACCACATTATTATCTTCAGTATAGTGGCACAGTATTCTTTGTAGTAGATATTTTTGTCGAATCGACTCACTTTATAGTGAAAACATGTCCACATCTTATGCATTTCATAAGAAATGCAATAATTTGTCTAGAATTTTTCCATTTTTGATTCATAACTTTCTTACTAAAAGTCCTTATCTTTTTGCACTTTTAGTCGTGTGTTTAAGGAAAATCTTTAAGTAAACTATAGAATGCACTTGTAAAATCCTCAATCAGACTAAACAAATATATATAATGTAGGTACCAATACACATCTGATGTTTTTTTTCAAACATAAGTAATTCTTTTTTTTTTTTCAACTTATCTTTGAACAAAATAAATATGAGGGATTATCAACAAATGAATGTCAGCATACATTAAAGAAATGAAGAAAGAGAACAATCCCAGAGATTTTTCTTATTGTTGGTTTGATGATACTATGATGAATATTGCTTTTAATATCTAAATATGCAACTTGATTTTGAGATTTTATTCCATTTTTTTTGATGCTCTGTTGTTAAAAATTATTGTGGTTTTTTGTTATAACCAATGTTTGTTCAGTCATTGTGGCTAAAAAAATGTAAAACATACACAAATTAAGCAAACGGAAAGGGAAACAAAATCAACCTCTTTTACCACCACCAACAACAACGCTACCATTAGCAATGCAATTTGTGTATAAGTTGCTGTACAATTTTTTTTTGTTCGTTTTTGGAGGGCAGGCTGGCTGGCAGGCCTTTTCATTGTCTAGTTGTTGACAAATTGTATGACAACATAAAGTATATGCAACATTTGCTGCATCAGCATTTAAATAAGCTTTTAGTGACATTTGAGTTTATAACTTAGGGCCTACTTGTTGTTGCTGTGGTATGCATGCATGTCTGTGCATGTATGTATGTGTATGTCACAACTTGTAAATTTTTTTAAGGTATATGTTAGTGTATGCTTGTGTCTAAGGGTAGCCACTTGTATTTGTGTTTTTTGTCATCTTTTATCTACAAGCTTGCCACTTGAGAGATTAGCATAAGTAAGCAACTATTATGAGGATGAGTACCATAGAAGAATCTGTCTGAACGAAAATGAATGATAAAATAATAAAACCATGACTGCGGCTAAAATACAATTTAACTCTACTCCCCTTAGTTTTTTTGTCATCAACTAAATACTTATGCTTCATATGATAAAATAAACCCAAAGAATTAAAATTTTTTAAATTCAATAGTATAAAATCTTATGAATCAGCATATAGTCTTAGCTATTGTTTTGACTATAGTCTAGAGTCCAGACTATAGACCAGTCTATAGTCCAGACTATAGATCAATCTACTATCCAGACTATAAATCAGTCTATACTCAAGACTATAGATCAGTCTATAGTCCAGATTATAGATCAGTTTATAGTCCAGACTATTGATCAGTCTATACTCCAGACTACATATCATTCTATATTACAGTCTATAGATCAGTCTATAGTCCAGACTACAGATCAATCTATTGTCCAGACTATAGTTCAGTCTATAGTTCAGACTATAGATCAGTCTATATTCCAGACTATAGATCAGTCTATAGACCAGACTATAGATCAGTCTATAGTCCAGACTATAGATCAGTCTATAGTCAAGACTATAGATCAGTCTATAGTCCAGACTATAGATCAGTCTATAGTCAAGACTTTAGATCAGTCAATAGTCAAGACTATAGGTCAGTATATAGTCAAGACTATAGATCAGTATATAGTTCAGTCAAGATTATAGGTATGTCTATAGTCAAGATTATAGGTCAGTATATAGTCAAGACTATAGATCAACCTGTAGTCAATACTATAGATCAGTCTATAGTCAAGACTATAGTTCAGTCTGATTTTTACTATAGACCAGACTATAGTCTTTACAATCTATAATCAAGTCTATTGATCAATATATAGTCAAGACTACAGATCAATCTTTAGTCAAGACTATAGGTATATCTATAGTCAAGACTATAGATCAAACTATAGTCAAGACTCTAGCTCAATCTATATTCAAGCCAATAGATCAATCTATAAGCAAAACTATATATCAGATCACAATATACTGAGCTATAGTTAAGACTATAGATCAGTCTGATTTATACTATAGACTAGACTATAGTTTTTACAATCTATAGTCAAGACTACAGATCAATCTATAGTCATGACTATAGATGAATCTATAGTCAAGACTATAGATCTATCTATAGTCAAGACTATAGATCAATCTATAGTCAAGACTATAGATCAATCTATAAGCAAAACTATACATCAGATCATAATAAAAACTATAGACCGGACTTTAGTCTTGAGAATAGAGCAATTTATAATCTTAACTAAAAATCTTTCTATTGTGCAGACTATAGATTTTGTATTCATAACTCAGCAATTCATCTGATAAATTTTCTGTTTAATGGGTAATTATTCAGATGTTTCGTTCTTTTACTCGTTTTCACGTTTATTTCAATATTAAGTTCGGTTTTTACTCGTACCGTAACACTACGTTCCTACATCGTTGTAAGGGTAGTAGTAGTAGTTGTAAATTCATTCAGTCCTTGTACTTATTTTTCTAGCTATGTGGTATGGTAGGATTTTTACTAATGAAATCTGTGGGTTTTGTGTTATTTAGTCTCATTTCTTTTCATACCACGATTTTCTTATGTCTTTTCTCGTCTCCCTCATAAGTTTTGTGAACCATTAGATATTTATTTCCATTGTTATAATTGTTGTTGTTGGTTTTATTTTTTTATATATATTATTTTTGTTGTATTATATTTTTATAAAAATTTTTTGGGAACAACAACAACGTTGTTGTTTTTGTGTATTTCTTTGTTATTTACATTATTTTGATTATTTTATTTCTTTGTTGTATTTTGGTGTTGTTTCTGTTTTTTTGCATTTCAATTTTATAGAGATTTTTTAAGCATTAATAGAACATATTTTTTGTAAAATAATTTGATACTTTTTTTTTTGTTTTTTTTTTCATGAAAAATTTTCTGCTAGACTGGCATTTTACGTGCATTTATTTTTTGTTTCTGTGCTTATTTCTTTAGCATTTATAAATATTAAAAAATATAGGAGAATATTTGTTTGTTTAATATTCATAATATTTACCGAAATACTTTGTTTTTTTCCGAGTTTTAACAGTTTTGTTTTTAAAGGTATTGTTATGCTGAGTGAATCATATTTAATTTGTCTGTCAAAGTAAAAAAATATATATATAAAATGTGCTGGTGATGTTAAAGTAATGTAATGTTTGTAAGTTTTTTTTTTTTTTTGAAAATTTTTATGAAGTATATATTAAATATTTGTTAACAATTATTGCTAAATGTTTTTATTGGTGTGACAATGCAATTTTTATAAATCACTATTTGGCAAGACAAACAGGTAGTGATTATGTACATTGTTCGACTTAAAAAACCACCTGAGCGTATGTTTTTCATTATAAATATAACTAACTAACTAACTAACTAACTAACTAACTACTAACTAACTAACTAACTAACTACTAACTAACTAACTAACTAACTAACTAACTAACTAACTAACTAACTAACTAACTAACTAACTAACTAACTAACTAACTAACTAACTAACTACTAACTAACTAACTAACTAACTAACTAACTAACTAACTAACTAACTAACTAACTAACTAACTAACTAACTAACTAACTAACTAACTAACTAACTAACTAACTAACTAACTAACTACTAACTAACTAACTACTAACTAACTAACTACTACTAACTAACTAACTAACTAACTAACTAACTAACTAACTAACTAACTAACTAACTAACTAACTAACTAACTAACTAACTAACTAACTAACTAACTAACTACTAACTAACTAACTAACTAACTAACTAACTAACTAACTAACTAACTAACTAACTAACTAACTAACTAACTAACTAACTAACTAACTAACTACTAACTAACTAACTACTAACTAACTAACTAACTAACTAACTAACTAACTAACTAACTAACTAACTAACTAACTAACTAACTAACTAACTAACTAACTAACTAACTAACTAACTAACTAACTAACTAACTAACTAACTAACTACTAACTAACTAACTAACTAACTAACTAACTAACTAACTAACTAACTAACTAACTACTAACTAACTAACTAACTAACTAACTAACTAACTAACTAACTAACTAACTAACTAACTAACTAACTAACTAACTAACTAACTAACTAACTAACTAACTAACTAACTAACTAACTAACTAACTAACTAACTAACTAACTAACTAACTAACTAACTAACTAACTAACTAACTAACTAACTAACTAACTAACTAACTAACTAACTAACTAACTAACTAACTAACTACTAACTAACTAACTACTAACTAACTAACTAACTAACTAACTAACTAACTAACTAACTAACTAACTAACTAACTAACTAACTAACTAACTAACTAACTAACTAACTAACTAACTAACTAACTAACTAACTAACTAACTAACTAACTAACTAACTAACTAACTAACTAACTACTAACTAACTAACTAACTAACTAACTAACTAACTAACTAACTAACTAACTAACTAACTAACTACTAACTAACTAACTAACTAACTAACTAACTAACTAACTAACTAACTAACTAACTAACTAACTAACTAACTAACTAACTAACTAACTAACTAACTAACTAACTACTAACTAACTAACTAACTAACTAACTAACTAACTAACTAACTAACTAACTAACTAACTACTAACTAACTAACTAACTAACTAACTAACTAACTAACTAACTAACTAACTAACTAACTAACTACTAACTAACTAACTAACTAACTAACTAACTAACTAACTAACTACTAACTAACTAACTAACTAACTAACTAACTAACTAACTAACTAACTAACTAACTAACTAACTAACTACTAACTAACTAACTAACTAACTAACTAACTAACTAACTAACTAACTAACTAACTAACTAACTAACTAACTAACTAACTACTAACTACTAACTAACTAACTAACTAACTAACTAACTAACTACTAACTAACTAACTAACTAACTAACTAACTAACTAACTAACTAACTAACTAACTACTAACTAACTACTAACTAACTAACTAACTAACTAACTACTAACTAACTAACTAACTAACTAACTAACTAACTAACTAACTAACTAACTACTAACTAACTAACTAACTAACTAACTAACTAACTAACTAACTAACTACTAACTAACTAACTAACTAACTAACTAACTAAGAACGAACAACGAACTAACAACTAACTAACTAACAACTAACTAACTAACTAAACTAACTAACAACTAACAACTAACAACTAACTAACTAACTAACACTAACAACTAACTAACTAACTAACAACTAACTAACTAACTAACTAACTAACTAACTAACTAACTAACTAACTAACTAACTAACTAACTAAACTAACTAACTAACTAACTAACTAACTAACTAACTAACTAACTAACTAACTAACTAACTAACTAAGTTCTAGTTCAGTTCTAGTTCAGTTCTAGTTCAGTTCTAGTTCAGTTCTAGTTCAGTTCTAGTTCAGTTCTAGTTCAGTTCTAGTTCAGTTCTAGTTCAGTTCTAGTTCAGTTCTAGTTCAGTTCTAGTTCAGTTCTAGTTCAGTTCTAGTTCAGTTCTAGTTCAGTTGCAATTCAATTCTAGTTCAATTCTAGTTCAGTTCTAGTTCCGTTCTAGTTCAGTTGCAATTCAATTCTAGTGCAGTTCTAGTTCCGTTCTAGTTCATTTCTAGTTCAGTTGTAGTTCAGTTCTAGTTTAGTTCTAGTTCAGTTCTAGTTCAGTTCTAGTTCAGTTCTAGTTCAGTTCTAGTTCAGTTCTAGTTCAGTTCTAGTTCAGTTCTAGTTCAGTTCTAGTTCAGTTCTAGTTCAGTTCTAGTTCAGTTCTAGTTCAGTTCTAGTTCAGTTCTAGTTCAGTTCTAGTTCAGTTCTAGTTCAGTTCTAGTTCAGTTCTAGTTCAGTTCTAGTTCAGTTCTAGTTCAGTTCTAGTTCAGTTCTAGTTCAGTTCTAGTTCAGTTCTAGTTCAGTTAAAACTTATATAACTTCTGTCTTGAATTCTTTCCTTGATGAAAATATCAAATGAAACTACTAAAATCTCCAATCTGTGACCGAAAGACCGATTAGAATGTTGAAAGGTTCTTTTTTTTCATATTAAATAAAATGTTCCAAAACATGTATGCATTTATTTACTTTTTAATACCCATCTACGAAAATTTTTCCATTCTACAAAATGATATCTGTCAGGGTCTATAAGGTGAAACAGAATGTAAGTTGTTTCCATTTTTTTTTGTTTCCAACTTTAGCTGTTGCTGTTATTTGTTACCAACTTGTTAAACAGTTTGTGAAATTTACAAATTTTCCAATTCAATTGACCTTTTCTTAACAAACGGCGACGATAACAAGAACATGGTTTGTTTTAAAAGAAAAAACTAAAATAAAACTAAAATAAAATTATATACTTACAACACAATAGTTGTAGTATTTATTTCTTTTATAACAAAATGTTTGATTTCTTTCATGTTATTGAGATTGTTTTTTTTTTTAATTTTTTTTATCCTCAACTAAAATGCATTCTTGTTTATAATACTTTTTTTCCCCCGATTTGCGTGAAAGAAACAAGAAATTTATTTTATCGTCGACATCAGCGACGATGACGACGTCATCATCAACTTCATTGTGTCGATATGGTTGGTCAATTGTAAGCAATCATCCAACCAAGCAATTCATCCACTCCTAACCATCCAATTTGTGTGTGTGTTTTGTGTTTTTGGTACCTTGTAGTCCTTGTTGTTCTGCTATCAATACAATCGATCTTTAAGGCTGTACGAATGTTGTTGACATTTACAAAATTAGCAACGAATTGAGCTTAAAAATTGTTGTATAAATAAACAGATTTCTTTTTCTTCTGTAGTTTATTTTTTTTTTTCTTTTTTCACTCAAATTGAGTTTACCATTGTTGCAGTTAAATCTATGAATTGGTTTATTAAACTGTGAACAATATCGAACCACCCCCCCAAAAGTTGAAAATACAAAATTAATACTTTATCAAGTTGTTTTGCTTATTTCATTTTTTTGCTGTTGTATTCAATTTCGTTTGCGATAAGTAATCTTTGGAAATTGTACAGCAAAATGGTATGTTATTAAAAAAATAAAAATTTTTTTTCAGCAGCTACCATTGTCAGTGTATGTTTTTTAGAGTAACTATTGCTGAGCTCAGGAATAAATAGTAGTAATTTGAAATTATTGTGTATTTTTTTAACAAATAGTTTACAAGGACGAATTTGAAATGCCCTTTAGTTAGAGTATGGCCTGTATCTGTAGGAAATGTATATACTACGCAACTATAATGATATTTTTGCCGATATTGTTAACACTCTCCCCTTTTTATTTGATTTTGTTCCACTTTAGTATCATAGTATTAGTTTGAATATTATTCAGGTTTGAGTTCGAGTCCCACTGGCGGATACATTTTTTTTTCAAATTTCAATGATATTTTTTGGCTTTTTTAGGTGAACTGGACAAAAACGGTTATAGGACACGTCATCAATGCATACTGGACACATTTGAAGGTTATGCACAATCATCGGACGTGCCTGATCGTATACCAGATACAGAATATGTCGGAAACTTTGAAACGCTGATCCCAGACAGAATGTCTTGGTCAAGCGGAACATTAGAGCAAATACCAGCAGAAATCCGTTGTTACACTGATGGCTCTAAATTGTGGGACAAAGCGGGGCTGGGGTTCTATATTGAAGACCCAGAAACAGAAATATACCACCGTTTACCAAATCATAACACAAGCTTTCAGGCAGAAGTCCGAGCAATAACGGAATGCGTAAATTGGATTAGAATAAATATGGCGCCCACAGCGCTTAATATATTTACCGATAGCCAGAAGGCAATTAGGGCGATATCAGGCGATAGAACTAAATCTAAGACCGTTTTGGATTGTAAGAAAGCTTTAACTGAATACTCTCCCAGAGGTAAGGTTCACATCATATGGGTACCAGCCCACTCGGGAGTAGTCGGTAACGAAAGGGCGAATGTAATAGCTTTAAAAGGTAGGGAGCTCGAGGCAGTTAACCTAAAACCACGAAGATCCTATGGGGTGACCCTGATGAGAGCAAGATGAAAAATCTCCTCAATATGAGCAAGTCTGAAGTTAGTATGATAGTACGTATTCTGAGTGGATACACAGGATTACGAGGACATCTATGCAAAATTGGACGTGCAGATTCAGACGAATGTAGAGCATGTGGTGAGGACAATGAAACTCTGGAGCACTTCCTTTGCCACTGCCAGGCATTCGTCGAAGTTAGATCCAAGTATCTTGGAAGTGATGTTATTCCGGAAATAACATTCCTGACTAACACTAATTGGAAGATTCTTAGGAATTACGTTCAGGAAACTGAGTTTAAGAACACTGAAAAATAATTCATTCAGTTACCTTTTTTTTCAGGATAAGGAGAGCACAACAGGCCCGGTAGTGGCCTAGGTGTATTTCTTCGGATTTCCTCCTATCAACCTACCTACCTTTTGGCTTATTGATGGAGATTGTTCTTCAGTCTAGGTCTACGTTCTAGGAGCTGTTGTCGAATTATTAGGGTGCCATTTCATCAGTGTGGTTTTGGGTTATTGTACAAAGATCAGAATACTGCCGAATAGGAAGTAACGGGACAACACTGCTCAGAGAAAAGACTCATATATCAAGTATTTGAGCAATGTATTGTACATGGACAAAAATTGTCTTTGCAAGTAGGGGTAGAGGTCTCTCATCCTTTGATTGAAAATGTAGCACCGCATAATGGAGCTACAACGTAAAGGGCTCAGCACTTCTGTGAGTACTGGAAGCAGGGTCTATTCTGTAAGGCGGTTAATGCAAATCTACCCAAACATTATTTTCAAACAATTTTTAATAAGACTTGCAAGATATTGCTGTTGTTTCCGAATCAACGAAGATCATTTCGTTCTTATAGTTGTGAATTGTTATTGAGGAATGCATCAGTTATGATCTGAAGATTGCCGGACAGGGAGCTATGATACTGCGATTATCAGAGTATAGATAGCTTAAGTACTTGAGCTATATTCTATATGGATCGGTAATAGTCATGTACAAAAATTGGAAATGTACAACTGTTGGATATGGCTACACAGCAGACACTCACATAAAGCATTCGAAATCAAATCCAGGACATGTTTGTTTGAAATTGAGCGGCTGTCTAGCATCCATCTGAATCAAAGGGAGCAGCAGTGTCATTGTTTCTTACTTTACCATACCAGACTCCTGACTGTTAAGACTTCCCAAATGCTTTTCAGTCTCAGAATCCTGAATGTCTTAGGGCTATGACGGACATTGAATGGAAAATAACTTCACAAATTTTCAGGCTAAAATGTTGCCCATCGACAGGGAGTATATTTTAGATTTCGAGATGTCGATCATTAATATCCACATAGTCAGCATTTCCCTGGCCGCGATGGCGAAAATGATTGAAGAATTGGAAACAATTTTAAAAATTTTCCAGCAGCAGAAAGATATATGTATCCATGGCCGTGAAATCGAACATGATAGAAGAATGGTTTTCTTTTCGTCTTTAATTTGGAAAAAATTAAGCTAATGCGTAGCCATTACTCGCCTAAACTCATGCTAATTGTGTTCCTTCTATTTCAACGTGTGAGAGAAGGTTTGTGCGGCTAAGAAGTTAAGATTTTGACCAAGAATTGCAGCTATTACTCCATGAAGATTATTGTCAAACTTAACATAAGGTTGTCAAATCATTGGGGATTAATCTGGCAGGAATTTCTAAACGTTTGCGAGCAGCGTGATTGAGATAAGTTATGTACCACACAAATTGAGCCCAAAAGTACTCGAACTGAAAGATTTTGCATGTCCGAAATGATGCTTGAACGCTACAAAAGAAGTTGAAAAGAAAGTGAATCCCTTACGATAACATGAAACGTATATGATCATATGAGAAGTACGAACAACTAACCGAATCGATAACAAAGCCACATTCCCAACACAGCCATCTCCTCGTACCGGAATGACCCGAAGTCATCGGCCAAGGGCTATCAACTCCAGCAACAACAATACAGCAAAGCCTAATATTCATAGCAATGGTTATGGTTATATTACTAGTCACATTACACATCACTGAGGGCAAGGAACTGAATATTACATACAACAAATTCACGTGAAGTGAGCATTGACCAAAGAATGCTTCGAATATGCGGCCAGACATGAAAGCGAATTATTCCATCATGAAAAAAAAATCGACCACTTGTTGAAATAAGTGAATTTTGTCCCGTTCGACTACTATGTGTTTTGATTGACTCAGAATGTTTACCCTCTCTCTCATGAAAGCGTTATATTCTATCATAAAAACAATTGACCACATGTTGAAAAAAGTGAATTTTGTCCCGTTCGACTACTATGTGTTTCGATCTAATCAGAATGTTTTCCCTCTCTCTCTGGGCGCCAATATTATTCGCTTGGTCGTCTGCTAGTCTAACGGTATTAACTTTTGATATATTGAAGATAATGATCAGTTGCCAACGTAATAATAAAATTAACATATCTCCGCAACTTTTCTTCTAACAGTTATAAAAATTGGCAAAAAAATATTTCAATGCCTTTTAGCTAATTTCCGATACTTATCGCTTTGGCTGTTGCTTTTATTTGGTTGTTGACACGCCATTGCGTTTACCATTTACAAAACACAAACATACGAATGCTCTTTTCCCAGCAATTCGTGGTGACTTCTCCTCAGTAGTGATTTAGACATCAGGAAGTCAAACATTCTATTGACTACTAGCAAAACTATTGGGTTAATACCGATTTACATTACAGTTACACTTAAAAGCAAGAAAGCAAACAAATTCACTTGAATTTTCTTTCTATTGCTTAAGCAAATCATTTCATTCATATGCAAAACATTTCATGCTTTAATACTTTTGTGTTTGATTTGTATTAAGGTGTAATAGGTGTATGTGTGTGAGTGTATTTTTAGGGAAATATTCTATTAGCAGGAACACATTTGATTTGTTGTTTTTTTTTGTTTCCTTTGTGGTCGTTAAAGCGTTGTTCGTGTCATTTTCTTTGATTCTTTTTCTCCATTTTTTGTGTTATTCGCCTTCTCCGTTACTTAACGGTGTTAAGAAAAATTGCCCACTTTAACGGTTTATTTATGCACGTTTAGTAGCGTGGTTGGAGTTTTGTATGTTTGAGTGTGGGAGTTTGTTATTTAATGCAAATAACAAATTTATGCATTTCCGTTTCCGTATTTACTGCCATCATACACTTGTTTGCTCTCTCAATATGTATTCGTACGTGTTTGCTTTACTAAGTTTATTTATTATTCTTTCCTTCGTTTTTTTTTCTTTAGACAAGTAAAAGATTTTTGCAGCTCCTTTGACAATTATTTGATTGTTATCGTTAAAGTTTTTCATTATTTAATACATATTTTTTCGTAATAAATTTTGACGAATTTGTTGATAGTGGGCGTAAAAGGTGGTGGAAATTTAAGAAGTAAATTTAGCTTAAGGTAGACGGAATAAGTGTATTAAAATCTCAAACGAAAAGATTTTTGCAAAATGTTTTGTATAGAAAAATTTAAAATTTTTGTATGGAAATTACAAATAGGAGGAGGGGAAGTGAAGAAGATCTGAAGGAAAACAATATGTCTTTATTGTGACTGCTTTACATTTCTTTAGTTAGTTAGTTAGATAGTTAGAAAGTTAGTTAGTTAGTATTGTAGTTAGTTAGTTAGTTAGTTAGTAGTTAGTTAGTTAGTTAGTTAGTTAGTTAGTTAGTAGTTAGTTAGTTAGTTAGTTAGTAGTAGTTAGTTAGTTAGTTAGTTAGTAGTAGTTTAGTTAGTTAGTAGTTAGTTAGTTAGTTAGTTAGTTAGTTAGTTAGTTAGTTTAGTTAGTTAGTTAGTTAGTTAGTTAGTTAGTTAGTTAGTTAGTTAGTTAGTAGTTAGTTAGTTAGTTAGTTAGTTAGTAGTTAGTTAGTTAGTAGTTAGTTAGTTAGTTAGTTAGTAGTTAGTTAGTTAGTTAGTTAGTTAGTAGTTAGTTAGTTAGTTAGTTAGTTAGTTAGTTAGTTAGTTAGTTAGTTAGTTAGTTAGTGTTAGTTAGTTAGTTAGTTAGTTAGTTAGTTAGTTAGTAGTTAGTTAGTGTTAGTTAGTTAGTAGTTAGTTAGTTAGTTAGTTAGTAGTTAGTAGTTAGTTAGTTAGTTAGTAGTAGTTAGTTAGTTAGTTAGTTAGTTAGTAGTTAGTTAGTTAGTTAGTTAGTTAGTTAGTTAGTTAGTTAGTTAGTTAGTTAGTTAGTTAGTTAGTTAGTTAGTTAGTTAGTTAGTTAGTTAGTTAGTTAGTTAGTTAGTTAGTTAGTTAGTTAGTTAGTAGTTAGTTAGTTAGTTAGTTAGTTAGTTAGTTAGTTAGTTAGTTAGTTAGTTAGTTAGTTAGTTAGTTAGTTAGTAGTTAGTTAGTAGTTAGTTAGTTAGTAGTTAGTTAGTTAGTTAGTTAGTTAGTAGTTAGTTAGTTAGTTAGTTAGTTAGTTAGTTAGTTAGTTAGTTAGTTAGTTAGTTAGTTAGTAGTTAGTAGTTAGTTAGTTAGTGTAGTTAGTTAGTTAGGTTAGTTAGTTAGTTAGTTAGTTAGTTAGTTAGGTTAGTTAGTTAGTTAGTAGTTAGTTAGTTAGTTAGTTAGGTAGTTAGTTAGTTAGTTAGTAGTTAGTTAGTTAGTTAGTTAGTTAGTTAGTAGTAGTTAGTTAGTTAGTTAGTTAGTTAGTTAGTAGTTAGTTAGTTAGTTAGTAGTAGTAGTTAGTAGTTAGTAGTAGTTAGTTAGTTAGTTAGTAGTTAGTTAGTTAGTTAGTTAGTTAGTCGTAGTTAGTTAGTTAGTTAGTTAGTTAGTTAGGTAGTTAGTTAGTTAGTTAGTTAGTTAGTTAGTTAGTTAGTTAGTTAGTTAGTTAGTTAGTAGTTAGTAGTTAGTTAGTTAGTTAGTTAGTTATTAGTTAGTTAGTTAGTTAGTTAGGTTAGTTAGTAGTTAGTTAGTTAGTTAGTTAGTTAGTTAGTTAGTCGTTAGTTAGTTAGTTAGTTAGTTAGTTAGTTAGTTAGTAGTTAGTTAGTTAGTTATTAGTTAGTTAGTTAGTTAGTTAGTTAGTTAGTTAGTTAGTTAGTTAGTTAGTAGTTAGTTAGTTAGTTAGTTAGTTAGTTAGTTAGTAGTTAGTTGTTGTTGTAGTTGTTGTTTGTTTGTTTGTTTGTGCGGTTAGTTCGTTGGTAGTTTGTCGGTTAGTCGTTGGTTAGTTTGATCATTCACCATAGATCAGTTTGAAGTATTTTGTTTATAGATCACTCTTTGGACTTTTGACTTGATCCGATTGTTGTTGTATTCTATGTTATGTCTTCAAAACTATTTTAATTTCATCCATATAAAAGAAAGCTCTTTTTCAAAGTTCCTTTCCATTTATATCCGACTGTATCAAACTGACTTTAATTAAATCTTCTAAATTTGTTTACATAATCATACATTTATTAATGCTCATAAATACAACTACAAACATAATGATAAAACGAAAAGAAATTTAATTTTCAAAATTAATTTTAATCACTTACCAAGTGAACATTTTAAGATAAATCCTACAGAAAAGTAACAAGTAAACGGAAATTAACAAAGATTTTCACTAAACAAAAGATTTTCTTAGCAGCAAAAAATTTCATGAAAAACATGACGAACTTTTCAGTTGTGCTTCCCTTTGCATTACAACGGTGAACAAATACAAAAGACCAAATTAAAAAGAGGGGAAATGATGCCACAAAATGAACCCAAAAAACGAAGGTCCTTCAACGAAGGGGTACGAATAGAAACGAGCGAAAGAAAAACGATTTAAAACGAAGTTCACAAGTTGAAAGCTTTTTTCAACCTTCTATAGCTGTAACATTACAACGAAAGTTTGGGACAATTAAATGTTAAAAACAGCAACAGCTTTTTGGGACATTTTAGGCATAAAAGAGTGAAGAGAAATGGCAAATGAGTGTAATAGCGAGAGTTCTTTTTAGACAGGAAATTGCGCAGCATCTTGTGCTCTAAAGCTTTTTCATTGAGACTGTGTTATAGAACTAGAAAAAACAAAGAGAAAATGAATTAGAAATGAATTCTGGCGAGAGTCTGTTCATTCCTTAGGATGCTGCATGTAGACAGATGAACTCATTTTATAGAGGAGTCTGCAGGAGAGGTTATGCTCTAACTACAATGAGCCCTTTTTATTTGCTGCAACCCTTAAAATGCATTTTTTGTGAGTTGAAGTTTTTTTCCCCCATTTTTTTTTACAATTTCGTCTTTAGTTCATTTTTGCAAATCTAATGTGTGTAAGTGAAGTTTTACACCTTTTTTTGTTGCTACAATATTTTTTTGCTCATATTTTGCTTTTGCAATATATATATTTCTTTTTTATTTGTGTTTTTTTTTTATTTTTTGCATATCCCCACCCGGAAAATTCATCGCTTGCGCTTGTGGACCGGTATAAAAACCCCTCGCACAACTAAACCATTCTCATAAGTTTACCAACCATACGTCGTTCAGTTAGTTTTGTGTATTTTCGAATTTCAGACGCAAAAAGATTTTGAAAGAAAATTGAAAGAAATTTGTTTAAAAAAAAAGAAAAGAAAAACAAGCAGAATCTAACGTCTCTTAAGGCTGGAAATTCTAAAATCAAATACTTACTTAGAAATGTACTACTTAGTGTGAACAGTGTTGCCAATTAAGAAAAAATTTGAAAAAAAGTGTTTGAAATTTTAAACGTGTTTTTTTAAATAAAAGTGTATTAAACAATTAAATTCAAGTGTATTTTTTCAACTAAAAATTAATTGTTAATAAATAAATTTAATTTAACAGTTAAAGACTATAATTAAGAAACTATGCTGACACTATGGCGGTTTTTTTAAGACAAAAATATAAATGGTAATTAAGCGGTTTTTAATTTAGAATCCATATATTTATATTTAAATGCTTATTTGTTTAAAAATTTTAATAAATTTTTAAAAATAATTTGAGAAAAAAAATTATTTTTAAAATTAAATAAAATTAAATTTCAATATATTTTTTTAAAAATTTATAAATTTTCCGAATTTTTGTGAAATTTTTTGGCGCGAATGCTTGAAATCAATTAATGATTGTTCTTAAAAGTTTATCGAGAAAAAATTAATTAAAATTTAAATTTTTTTATTAATAAAATTTGTCAAATTTTGTAAATAATTTTACTAAGTTTTGCCTGATTTAATAATTCAGGCGATCAGCCAATTGAACCCTATTAAGGGTTTTATTTTCAATCATTTAGTCGGTTTTTAAAATTTTAGTATAAATTTTCCTATTGAAGGTATTGTTAGCTAAAGAACCAGTTACATCACTACTTCTGCTAGCATTCTCTCAACATGAGTCAAATACATTTGTAACAAATAAGAGTATAGATGATCGTGCACGACCATATGATACTTTACACGAGTTATTAAATGCGACTTTGTATGGAAGCTAGGGTCAAATAAGGCCTGATTATTACGAAATTTGACAAGGCTATCCAGGCCTGTATATAGTTATCTTAGTTGTGCCAGTTTCCATCGAAATACAAGTATATTTAACATCATTTTTTTTTTTGCTGAAAAGCCCTTTTCCGGGGGTTCAGTTCTATGGGGGCTAGGTTAAATAATGTACCGATTTTAAGAATTTTCAATATGCTTCGTCTTTGGGAAGATATGTGCCAAATTTTATCAAATTAGCTTGAAAATTGTGACCTGTACCTTGGGCACAAGCTTTACATGTACAGCCATCAAGGCGGACGGACAGACGGACATGTCTTAATCGACTCAGAAAATGAATCTAAACCGATTAAGCTGGGTATAGGATGAATATATTTGTGCGTTACAAACATCACCACAAACCCAGTTATAGATTTTTAACAAAATAAGTAGGTTTTATTATTGAGTTATGGAAGATGATTCATTCTTAGTGATTCTGGTAATTATTGATCCTATCCTTTCGGTTTATTGCTTTATTAGATTTATGCTAAATTATATTATTATATATCGACATTAATATGAAAGCTTAGAGAATTCTTTGAAAGTACTTGGACTAAACTTTACAGTATTTGAGAAATTGATTAACTTGAATTTAACAGAACATATATAATACCGTACAACAATTTATTTACAATAAACTGATCTTCATTAAGGGTTTCTACAAATATCGAGAGTTGGGTCAACTATGGATGAATCGTCTTTAAATTTATAAGACAGATTTTGGTTCTAATACAATTTGCTTAGATCGAATTTCATCTAAACACTTACATATTATATGAATGTTATAATAATAAAGGATGACAAACTTTTAGATCAGAGGCCAAATCCAAATCTGGCCTCAGAATTTCATCATTATATCTGTGATTCAAGATATCGTGCCTAGAAATTTGAAAATATGCAAATTTTGGCCCTTTTTTCGAAACTTATAACAGCGACAAGGCAAGTTCATTTACAAGATATTGTATGCCATCCGATAGTACTTTTTGTCAGCTTTAAAATAAAGATCTGACATATCTTCTTTGTGCTTCGAGATATCATCTCATTGACACAACAATAAATTGACAAAAACTGATTCTTTTCGTACATTTCGCCTATATTTTATGAAAAACTTAATTTTTAACAATTTTGTCTATAAAAATATTTTTGAATTGTGCTTCGAGATATCATCTCATAAAGCTTGATACAACAATAAATTGACAAAAACTGATTCTTTTCGTACATTTCGCCTATATTTTATGAAAAACTTAATTTTTAACAATTTTGTCTATAAATTTTTTGGTAATTAAATTTTTTGGTAATTAACATTTTTTGTCTGAAAAAGTCAGAATTTTGAAATCAGTTACACAGAGAGAATAAAAATATACACACCTGGTACCGAATTGACACCAAACAAATGTTTTAAGCTCAAAATCCGTTGTCAATAGTGAGCTTACCACGTTTGTTAACTTTAAGACAACGGATGTGCATAAAATTTAGATTTAGACAACGAATTGTTGCATTGTTGACAACGTTGCTTTACATGTTGTTATTGTATGTATGTATGTACTTGACAACTTTGGTGTCAATTAGGCGTGTATATATTTTTTCTCTTTGTGTACGAGTAAATTTCTAATCAAGACCATTTTGGGATTAATTCAATCCTTTACATACATAAATCAATCATATTTTTTATTTCAAATTAAAGTATGCAGTTGAGCTTAAATCACTTCGAAAATTCTCAAAAATAGTACTTTGTATGTTCACTTTGACTCAAAAAAAAAAAAAAAGGCTTAAATTAGTTTTTTATACTTAACGTATCCGTTCTTGAATCAAGAACTACTTTTGAAACGGTTTCGGATTGATTTAAGTTCGAATTACTTACTTGTTTTTAGATTAATCCACATCAATTATAGTTGATGAATTTGAGCTTAAATCAAACCGAAAATTCTCAAACTGAGTACATTGTAAGATCACTTTGAGTCGAAAAAGGGACAAATTATGTTTTTTTTTGTAATTAACGGATCCGTACTTGAATGAAATATTTAGTACTTGGTAAAAGGTAAACCGTAGTTATACTACTTTTGATACCACTTCAGATAGATCCTAGTACGGATTACTCAATTCCTTTTGAATGTTAAATTGGTTAACAATTTAATTTTAATTTAAGGAAAAGAGAAACAATTATATATCGGGGTTTTCAGCAGGAACAACGGAATTTGTTTTTGGACATTGCTCGAATCAATTGGTTTATACATTTAAGCTACGTTGAGAATGCTAGAGTACTGCACTCTGGAGTAAGTTACATGCTTACGCCAAAAATTTCTTTCAACAAAACTGTCCAACATGACGGACGTTTGATTGAACAACTTTAGACTTTTTTCTATATAAGTTTCTGATCTATGCTAAAGCTAGAAGAGCTTCAGATGAACATATTAATCGAAATTCTTAGTATTTCAGCCGATATTTGTGTTTAAGTCATAGAAAATCGGAAACGTCATATTTATTCGTTCAAACTCTCTACTCATTTGGAATACAAATCTTAAAGCAATAAAAGAGGCTTTGAACAGAGTATTTTAGGTAACAATTGTTAAGATTTTGAGATCAGTGATTTCACTTTTTTGAAAACGACCAGATATCTTCAAGGGAAGCAATTCCAATATATCATCAACTTTAATTTACTTTTATATCGCCGATTATCTCAAGAGGAACTCATTGAATGACGTCCTAAGTAATCGTCTTTTATCTTCACGGTTTTATGTTACTTTTGTTTACACACTTAGACGCTTCTCCTCAATTGGATCCATCTTATTACAATAACTTCCCTAAAGAAATTATTGGAGTACATGATCCATAAACTACTCCCCTGTTAACATTACGGTCCATAGTCTGTATTATATAGAACCATGTTACGGATCATGTACTCTCATAATTTTTCCAGGAATAGTATTGTTTAAAACGTTCTTTAACTATGTGTGAATTTAAAGTTTATTCAACCAATTCCTCCTTTTTTTGTCGACAAGTTTGTACGATTTTTCAGCAACATGTTTAAACATGTTTAAATGTGGCCAGGGTATTAAATTAATATTGGTGTTGTTTGCTGTTGTTGTTTTTGTTGTCAAAATTGCATTATATTATTTGGTTTATTTATTGTTACTGTTGTTGGGAAAACATTTAAATAAACCAATATATACATACACACACATAGAAAGTATAAAAATTAAAACATTTACAACCGTGTTCGGCATAAAGAGAACAAACTAGTTAAAAAATTTTGTTTCCCATTTATTACTATTTAACCATTTTCAATAATATTCATCTGATTGCTGTTAGCAGTGAAATGCTCTCTTCCCTCAGAGTCTTAGCAAAGCCGATCTCTGTTTTAGAGTGTGAGGCTTAATTGACGACAATTAACGTACAACATACTATATCGAACAGGAGATTTTTTTCCTCTCTCTATATACGACAGAGTTTTTGAAAGTTTTCGTAATTTTTTTCTATTGTTTCTGATATTTTGTTAAATTTTTTTTCAACCACCCTAATGTGTTTACCACTTTTTTTTTCGCTCACTTACGGCTGCTGCAGATGTTTTGTTACATGTTTTTATAATCCCCGATAATACAACTTCATTTCAATTGAATTAATTTTTTTTTTTTTTTGGTTTTTTTTTTTGTTATTCAATTTTCATTTTTGTATGCCACGCATTGTTGTGGCCATTAAACAATTTGTTGCTGTTGTTGTTATCGCAGGGAAAATATTTTGTGAAAAGGGTTTTGGACAGAGAGAGAGAAAAAAAAAACACAAAATACGATAAATAAATTTACATAATTTTTAGTTAAATTAAATAAATACATGCTAAATAAACATTAGATGCAGCCTAGATATGTAGTTATATTGAAAAAATTCCAATAAAATTCGAACTAAACTAAACAAAAACAAGTTTAGAGGGTTTTAATTGGCAATGACGAATCTTATATACCCTTTATCGAAGTGTCGTAAATTTCAATTGAATATCTGGAGGTGACTTTAGATCTATAAGATTTTATTGATTCGGATGTTTGATATACCATTTTTTGTTGTTGAATTGTATGATCTGGATTTAATCATAAGAAACATGTTCAGAGAAAAGCTATCTTGGGTCCACACAACTTGAGAGAGTGATAAATTTCTTTAAATCAATCACTCTGAAGAGTGATTATACAGAGGATGGGCTCAGTTATTGACTGGTTCCCATTTAATTGCGCACGCAAAAACTAAATCCGCTTACTAAAGTGTAAATATATTAGTAATGTGTATGTGTATTAGTAATTTAACTAGATTTTTGTAATAAACACTTTTGCTAAAATATTCACTATTCTAAAAAACAAGTATGAATCGAACTCAAATAAAGCCCATATTGGGATGAATTTAATCTTTTACATTCTTGAATCAAATTTAATTTTATCTCAAATAAAGTATGCTTTAGAGCTTAAATCAACCAACTGCTCTTGATATTTCCAACGCCGTTTCAGTAGCAACTCTGTTAGGTTTCATCAAGAACAGTATCCTCCGATTCTTTCTTCAAAATACTGAAAATAGGTGGAATAACTTAGACACATGTAAAGGGGCCAAGTCATTGTGGCCCTCCTTCAATGAGAAACGCACAAGACACCTTTTAAACTGAAGTATGTGGGACATATTGAGACTGATAGCAGTAATAACAGAACACTGGATGATAGGCAGACATGCAATTCGGCTTGGGCTGCATTTTAACAAACACTGTCGCAGTTGCAAAGACAGGGAAAAGGAAGAAACGGTATTTCATCATCTATGTGAATGCCCTGCTTTGGCCGTAATGATAAACCGCTTCCTTGTCAGCTACTTCATATCTAACCTTGGTGAAATATCTGGCTTTAGGCTTAATGATATCCTCAGATTTCTCACGGCTACAGGCTGGATCTAATACTATGTAAATACTACATTTTACACAAAATTAATTGTGAAGATTTTGGTAGAGATACTAGAACATTTAAAATAATTATGGGCTCGAAAGGGGGTACGATTATATGAGGGCTAAGTGAAATAATGAACCAATTTTAACCATTTTCAATAGCCTTCGTTCTTGGCTCAAAAGAAACGTTTGTGTCAAATTTCATCAAATTATCTAGAAAATTGTCATCTGTAGTTTGATTACAAGATTTACATGGACAGGCAGACGGACGGAGATAGCTAAATCGATTCAGAAAATGATTCTGAGCCAATTGGTATACTGTATAGAGAAAATATTTCAATGCGTTAGATATATCAGTACAAACCTAATATACCATCCCCACTAAAGTGGTGTAGGGTATAAAAATGACTGTGTGCTTTTGTATGTACTTTATAGACTGCTAAACTGCTGGACTTCCTATTTGTCTGGGATGAACTATAGGCTACTTTTTATTTTTATATTAATAAAAGTCGGACACATATGAAACTGCTGAAATTTGACATCCATATAAAGATTTGTAGACAAAATGGACGGACTGGCAATAATGGGCGTGGTACCTACCATATAAAGAAAATATTCATATACAATATAAATATTAAAAGTTGCATATTTGACAAACTGCTAAAATTTTACATTCATATATACATTTGGAGACAAAATGGGCGGACTGGCTGTAGAGGGCGTGGTACAAATAAAGAAAATATTAAATTACTATATCTGAGAAAATATATCAGTTTGAGTCCTCAAAATTTAGTCGTAACCACTTTAGTATCAAAAGGGGGTCGTAGCGCCTTCCATATGAATTAAATAAAGAATGTAGTATACCTGAGAAACCGTTAGAGCTAGAGCCCTCAAATTGCCAGGACAACTTTTACATGCATATAACTATTATGGTAAGAAAAGGCCGGACAAGCAATGGGGGCCGTGGTACCTCTCATATAAACCTTTAGAGCTCAAATCCTTAAATTTAGCCCCGAATAACTTTGACTATTAAAATTCTGGTAAGAAATGGCTGGACTAGCAGTAGAGGGCGCGGCAACTCTCAAATGAGTTACAAACAAAATTCTTTTATCTGAGCAGATATTAGAGCTAGAATCATCAAATTCTGCACGAATAACTTTGGCATACAAGTGAAAATTTAGGCAACATAGTGCTACACGAAAAAATATAACCATATACGGACCCTACTACTAAATAAAAGTCCCGTGTCTTCCAGTTTTGTTCAAATTCTTGCACTTTTTTTTGGGCCTCGATGTAATTTTTGCCAAAAATTTTAATTTTCTCAGGCCCATATCTTGCAAATCGTACCGAATTTTGATTTACTTTCTGAGGCAAAGTTGTAGCTCTTGAAATAAAGAATAAAAACTGTGAACATATAAAATCAAAAAAACTACATCTTCAAGATCAAAATCGAAATTTTCAAAATTTTCTCAATTTGTCGTATACTTAATATTTGTAATATCAATAAATCATTAACACGCATACGTACAGGTGTCGTTAATAAAGGAAGTGCAATTTCACAAAGAAATGGAAAAATGAAGATGCAGTTTTTTTTAAGTTTTTATATTCACAATTTTTGTTCTTTATGACAAGAGCTATAGCTTTGCCTCAGAGAGCAAATCAAAATTCCGAAAGATTTGTTAGATATAAGCCAGAGAAAATGATTACTTTTTTTTTGCAAAAATGACACCGCGGACCCAAATCTTGGGAGGCCCATAAAAGGATTGTATGTCTTTAGGGCAAAACTAGGAGACACTGATCTCTTATCACGTTATCAACGTTACAGTGAACACTTTAATTAACAAATCCATAGGCTTTAAAATTATGTGGTGCAGAAATTTTGCAAATCAAACAATTGTGTTTGCTGGGTTTCTTTGACAAATATTTAAACAAAGGCGGTTTGTAAATAAAACGATTTTTTTTCAAAAATTTATTGTTATTGTTATTTTACAATACATTTTAAATTAATTGTTTTAAATATAAATGAAGTGTTTTTATAACCTGTAATTACCCTAATTGTATGTCTATAATTATACGTTTATGTATGAGAATTTATTAAAGCCCAAAAGTTCTGGGAGTGATTAAATGACTAGGTAAGGGACTTATAAGTAACTTAAAAGGAAGTCAATGGATTCTGAAAGGGTACAGGGTGATTTTCATAATATATGTAGAGAAACATAACTACTTTATATTAAGAAATGAATAGTTGAACATGACTGCAATCTTGATTACTGAAATTGACAATTGTTTACACTTTTGTTTACATGTGGCATGTTGAGTAACCTATGATTCACAGAAATAAGTTCTAAATTACATACAATTTCTAACTAAAAGAGATACATTTATACACTTATAAAACTGCCGAGTTAAACGATTGACAACCATTTAATATGTATGTATGCATGCATGTATTTAAGTTAAGTGTTGCTTGGTGTTATTTAATGAAAATTTATCTATTAGCGAAAGTGTAACTTTAGAAATTTTAGAAAAAGTTTTACAAATTTGAAAATACTTAGTTTTAAATTCCAATTTTAAAGTGTGAGTTAAAGCTATAATAAACACCAGCCATTTATTTGGTATATTATATTAAGCTTTTATCTCATTTAACTCTTTAATAATAAGCCCTTATTAACTTTATCACACATATTACAAACAATATTCTCTGTTTTATCATCAAATAGCTGCACAAAAATCCCTGTTTTTCGTTATTTTTTTTTCCATCATCCAATGTTATTAAAAAAAATTCTTTACCAACTATTTTAACGACTATAACAACTACAATAGCGTTAATAATAAAATAATAATAATAATTTTAACCTCAACAGATAAAAAACTGTGAAAACAACATAAACGAAAATTTCATACACTGTTGTTAATGCTGTTGTTGTTGCTGTTATTGTTTTAATTTCAGAAAAATTCAATATGAAATTTTAACGGCAGCAGAAGTTTTACGCTTTATATTTTCGTAGGTAAAGTAGAGGAAGAAATAAAGGATAAATATTGAAATGAGTAAAATAAAAATAATTAATTATAAAATATTTTAAATGGTTAAACAAGTACGCCGCTTCATGCAGGTTCCTTTAAATTGCAATTGCTTGTATATATGAATTGGATTCTTTGTTCAGGAGGTCCGTTATAATGTAATGGAATATTTACTTTGTAATTATATGCTTTTAGTAAGATATACAGGGGTTCAGTTACTTTTTTGGGATGTAACTCGTAAACTAAAGAAGCTAACGAAGTCAAGTTGTCTTGGTGTTGACTTATAGTTGATGGGTTTTGTCAAGCATCTTTTTGTTGTCCGAATGAAATCAAGGTTTCAAAAGGATTTATAAATTAATGAATAAAATAACAAGAAAGTGTTCCATAAAAGTATTTTAAAAAACTAAATAACTTTTTTAAGTTTGTAAGAATCTAGTTTATTTTTCTTTTTAATTTTTTATCACACGCAATCTTCCATCCTTGACTCTACCCTTCATTATGGCCAAAACAATAACATCAAACAGCAACAACAACATGCAACATATGAATCAACATATATCTTGTTGCTGTTGTCAAATTTTTTAACAATTTCTAATATAGTTAATGAATGTTTGATTTCCAAAGATGTATGTATATGGATAGAGATACAGACAGACAGACAGACAGACAGACAGACAGACATACAGACAGACGGACAGACATACAGAATGACATATATACAGACAGACAGACAGAATGATAGATATACAGACATACAGTCAGATAGGCAAACAAACGGAAAGACAGATAAAGTATTAGACAATGACAGATATACAGACAGACAGACAGAGACATATAGACAGACATACAGATAGATAGACAGATAGGCAGACAGACAGACAGACAGACAGACAGACAGACAGACAGACAGACAGACAGACAGACAGACAGACAGACAGACAGACAGACAGACAGACAGACAGACAGACAGACAGACAGACAGACAGACAGACATACAGACAGACAGACAGACAGACCGACAGAGTGACAGAATAACAGATATACAGACAGACAGTCAGATAGGCAGACAAACGGAAAGACAGACATAGTATTAGACAATAGAATTATAGAAGATTTGAGTTCTAAACATGTCTTTGGTCTTCAGAAAATTGATTTCATAGCCTAATCGACCCCGCTTTCTTTAAGTATACAGAATGGAACAAACAGGATAACAAACTAACGAAGGTGATGGTTAGTTATCTGTACTGATCAAAACAAATAGTTGTCGAACAGGGTAACGTATGGACCATAAAGCTGGTGGGGCACTACTTTCCAACCTCTTTCTACTAAATAGTTTTTAGCCATGATTGCTGCATATTCTGCTTTCTTCAAACTAATCAGCTGCAGTTGGTACTGGTTTCCTTTGATGGGAACCATAGAAATTTGCCTTTAAATTCTATTCACAAGTGATTTCTTAGGCTATGGTATATTCATTTTGAGCAATTTACGATTTGGTGCATCACTTATTTTCTTTTATACCATTCAAGCAGTATTTGAATATGCAAAATCGTCTTACTTTCTCAAAATCACCACTTCAAAACATTGAAAGCGTTGGAACACATTCATCATACCCGTTAGTAAACAATCGGTGTCATTCAACGGCCATTTTCTTTCAATTAAAGAAGTAAAAAAAACCTACCGCTTTGTTGGCACAAACTTGGTCATTTCCATAGAAAAAACTTTATTAGTGTAATTAACATATCAGAAGACCTCAATACGAATCCATCTAATAAGGCCAAAAACACAATCACTCCTCTGCGGCAGCAGCACGGAACTTTTATCGTAATATAGATTTCACCATGTAACCGTATTTAACTAAAATTATCCTCTCAGGAATTTGGGTTTAAGACATCACGTGTGCCCCAAAAGGACCTCTCCTATAACTGGGACAAGACAAAATCTGAAACTCTGATCTGCGGTCTACTGGTTCTCGTGATACCGGATTATATGGCTCTCTAGTTCGATTCCAGATCACACAATCCAAGGAATGGCCGAGCATATAGAACCGACCGAGGGGTAGTACCTCTACCCAGATTGCAATCACACCAACATGGTAGAAGTTCACCCCCGGGAGATGTAAAGAATAACAAAACAAGTAAGAATTTATAGTCGGGCATGGTCGACCATATGATACCCTATACCAGTGCTTATGTAAAAAATTTTGATTATTTTTTTTAATAATAAAGTATTTAATTCCATTTTAACCTTAATGCAGAAATATTTAAATAATTTATTGACAAAAAAAGGGATTTTCTAAAAGAGGGGTTATATAGGTGGGGGATATGGATATGGTCCTATATTTATAAATTTTAGTAGAGGGTTTTACGTCTACATCAGTTATTTATGCAAAATATCATTGTGATGGTAGTGTTTATAAGTAAATTTTAAACATCAATTCATTTTCTGAAAGGGATTTTGTGTGGGGGCTGATCATTAAGAAAGTCAGCAATATCATTAAGACTTACATAACACTAAGTTTTGCTGATTTTTAAAGTGATACAAGAACATTTAACATATGTATGAGCTTAAAAGCCCTATTCGGGGGGTACGGTTGTATGGGGGCTATACGAAATAATGGACCGATTATCTTGAAAATTGCGACCTGTAGAGTGCTCTCAAGGTTTACTTGGACACACAGGCGGACAGACGGACGGACGTACAGACGGACATAGCTGAATCGACCCAGAAAGTGATATTGAGCCGATTGGTATACTATAAGGTGGGTGTAGGATCAATATTTTTGAGTGTTACAAACATCAGCACAAACGCATAATACCGTCCCCACCATAGCGATCAGGCGCGGATCCCCGGCGGAGAGAAAAAGGGAAATGTAGGATATAAAAAGCTAAGGGAGAATAAATGTCATATATGTGCGCTTTATAATGACATATAAGTTACAAAATACAAAAAAAGGTACGTCTTCTGTTATGAATCCAGCATTTTTTGAGTTCTACTAGAAATAACATGAGAAATTTTTGGTCAAACAATTTTAAAAAATTTTCAACTTTCGATGCTTTTAACTTTTTATGGCGCCAGTATAATTGTTAACATATTTTTCACAATTTTATCTTAAATGCTGCTGATGGTTTCGAAAAGACCAGGTTTAGGGAAACACTCTTTGGTAGCTTTTGCATCTACAAAGTTCAATAATTGTAAGACAAATTAAAAATGCCTCAGCTCTGACTACGTGAAATTTCATTATGATATTCTCCTATAGTTTTGGAGTTATTAGAATAATGTTTTCAAACCACTGTTTTTTGTAATTGTAATATTTTCTTATAATAATTAAGGTCTAAAGTTGCCAAACTTTAAGTTGGCAACTAATTTCTAAAGTTAAATTTTAAATTATTTGTATACTTGACCATATTCTCTATGTTGCCCAAAAAGTTATTTCTTTACTTGCAAATCAAAATGTCTCTTTAAATACTTTGTTTAGCAATATAAGTTTTTTCTTCTAAAATAATACCAAACATTTTGCAGCAAAAGTATATAATTTATAATTTATTAAATGAAGTTTATAAAGAAGAAATTTGCAGTTATAAATGAAAAGAAAATAAATAAGTAAAATTATTTTTGAAAGCAAAACCTTAACGTATGATAAATATTTAATTAGCAAAGAACCAATATAAAATATTAAGCATACGTCCTGTAGTTATAAACATATGAAGAAATTTTAAAATTTTTAAATTTCTATTTAAAAAAAATTTTTAACTTAAACATTGCTTAAACAAAATGAATTAATACTTACTTAAACATTTCATTTTCTTTTTAATTAAGTGTCTATATATCTTTCTAACAAATATGTTCTTAGATTTATTAACAAAATTTAAATTTTTCTTACTTTTAAAACCCCAACTCAAAGGAAATATTTTCATTGTTCTTATCTCTTACCTTTATAACTTTATGAAATTCTCTTTAGTTTGAAAAAAATAGGAAATAATCAGAAACTGCTTGAGAGAAGAAAGAAAATAAAAAAAAACGAAATAAATGAAACAAATCTCATAATGTAAAGAAATCCGTAGCTGTTATTTTCAAGCTCAAAATCTACCTTTAATAGGATTTCTAGTTTAACATCACTTGTTTATGCGTTCATATTCTCTGTTTATTTTTTGTCTTATCCCTTTACTTACGTTCCATTACATGCTTTTTTTCTATAGTTTTTTTTAGTTTTTTTCTTCTCTCTCTGTTTCCTTGCTACTTCCTGTAACATTTTTCATTTTTGCTGAATATTATTTTTCTATTGCTGTATTTATGATATGTGCATACATATGCATGCAATACATAAAAAAATAAGCATATATGCAGATACATTTAAATATTTCACTTGGCATACTTTTATACTTTCGTAAGATTAAAGGTATTTTCTACAATGTGTGACTGGTAGTTATACCCTACACCACTATAGTGGGGAGGGTATGATGTTTGTGCTGATGTTTGTAAAACCAAAAAATATCCACCTTAAAGTATACCAATCGGCTCAGAATCACTTTCTGAGTCGATTTAGATATGTCCGTCTGTCCGTCTGTCTGTCCATCCGTCTGTCCGTTTGTGTGTACTCTACAGGACACAATTGCGTATTGAAAATGGTTAAAATCTGATTATTATTTCGTATGAGCTCATAAATTTTTAAACATTTTCAAAAGTAGACAAATCAAAGATACCAAAAGTATTAAAGCCGAGAGTCATAAGTTTGCGGGTTTGGTTCTTCTTTATTTCAACAAAGCGTCCTACACGAAAATATTCCTCCTTTTCTTTGTGTCAGCGTTTTTAAAGTAAGAAACGATAGTTTATGGCACAGATCATCAGAAAAAGTATGACAAGAATTGATGGTGTTAATCCATGAAGATTGTTGTCAAACTAAACAAAAGGTTGCATAATCATTGAGTGCTAATCAAGCTGCAATTCCAAAATGTTTGCGATTATCAATATTTATAAGAAGGTATGGAAATTAAGTATGTACCATACGAATTGATTCCAAGAGACCTTGAATGACGATTTTGCATGTGTCAAACGCAGCTTAAACGATATAATAAATGGCTTAAACGATAACCCGATATGGAAGAGATCGTATGTGAAGTCCGCCCAACCAGCAGTATCGCAACAAAAGAAAAGTATTCATACCGCTCGTTGCCACGATATTCGGTTCTTCGTACCGGAACTACGGAAGTTAAGTGAACAAGGACTGTCAACTCAGTACAACTGACAACATCAATATGTTTCTAATGTACATGGTTGGACCAATAGCCAGAAAATCACAAGGAAACTGTACCAAACGCAAGTGATACATTCAACTCAGTAAAACCGACACCGAAAAACCGGATATTCCATAATATGACTGAAGAGAGGAAAGTGCTTGAACATGGGTCACTGTCGAGCGTTGGTGAGTCATCTCTAGCTTACCCTGTGATCGAAAAATATCACCGTGAGCTTAGGTCAGTAAAGCAGTCGTTCACAATAAGTTGTATGGTGATGGATGTATAGTACTGCTGACCTTGATTTACCGCTAAAGTTTCCTTCTTTGCACGGGTATGTTTCACTATTTACTCTATTTAGAGCTGACCTACCACAGTATGTCATCAGTTTGTAAAAAGCGATGTTTTGACTTATTGACGAATACTCGGTCTTCCAAATCTAGATATTGTTGCCAAAACAACAGAGGCCATCACAGCAGTATAGTTGGATAGGCCATCAAAGCAGTCGTTTACTTTAAGCACTCCAGAAACTTAGAACATTGTCAAGATTTATGGTCGAATATCTCGTTGAAGATAGCAGATTCTGAATTCGACTGAATCGAGCTTTAGATAAGTCAAACAATTTTATAAATAAAGACGTCTTTGAGCAGGTTATAACGTCTCAAGTATGGCCATCGGATTTCTTTCAATCTTTATGTCACGATATCTATTATTATTAAGTCTGTCTTTATAGAAAACTTGGGTATTATATTTATAGTATTGCAGCTGCAAACTAGTTTACATTTTTTTCTAAAACGTTTTTCTTAAAATTCTCATTAAGTTCATTAAACAAGTATACACCCGCAAAGTATACAATGAAAATAAATTGCTTTATCATTTACTAAACCAACAAAAAGAGAAACTATGTATGTATAGTATGTACATTGTACATATATGCAGTAACTGATAGTTGATAGATAAAAAAACCTGCACATATGTATGTATAGTTAGTGTATATAAAATTCAGATACTTACTCATATGATTTAAAAATGTACAAAATACTGACACATACGTAACAACTTACATACATACGTATGTAGCATCTAAGGACAACTGACAAACACGGGATATGAAATTTTCATTTTTGGCAAAAACAAATCTTTCAGCTTAAAAAACCGAGCAAATCTTTTACTGATGCTCAGTGTAAAACAATTTTCATAACGGAAAATTTTTAACAAAAAATTTAGAAGGAAGAGTAAGATAATAAATGTAACTTCCTATAAACGAATTGTTTGTAACTGTGTTATATGATGTGAGTAAAAAATAGCGCCAAATAGTTTTTAGACACTGAGAAAAATGAATAAGTTTGAGGTTAGTATGATTCTAAGTGGAGATGTAGAGTATGGCAAGATTACAGTAAGACGCTGGAAATCTTTCTCCTTGAATGGCAGCCTTTTACCGAAATTACATCCAAATATCTTAGTAGCGATATTATTACTTTCCTCATAATAACTGTTTGGAAAATTCTTAGAAACTTCTATCAGTATCTGATGTAATATATGTCCTCCTTTTAATTTAACCTAGAACATAAGAAATCTAATCGATTAACAAGAAATTTATTTTTATACCACAATTTTCCCTGTGTACTTTAAAAGTTCATATACATAGTTTCCTGGAACTACCGTTTTAAATGCTAAAGGTGAAAACATATTTAGTATGTTTTTTTCTTCCGAATTTTTCCTTAAAACTAGAAACAAAACGAATGTAAAGGTTTAGGTTAATAGTCGCTGATATAAGTTTGAACAATTCGTGAAATTTACAATAGCAAATACAGGTTATTTTTACAGTTTGCACCATGGGAATTTAGTGAGTAAAGTGTAGCAAGTAAATTTTAGAAATTCTAGTAAAAGAAAGATTATTTCAATATTTTGAGGTAAAGTTAAAGCTCGTGTCATAAAGAAAATGTAAAATAAAAAAAACTTCATTTTCGCAAAAATCTTTAAGAAATTTAATTTACTTTCAAAGACTTTTCTAAATTAGGCGTATACCTTGTATTTCATTAATAGCAATAAATCATTAACACGTATACGTACAGGTGTCTGTAATAAAAGAAGTATAATTTGGCAATGTAAAACTTTCAACTTGAAATGAAGTTCCCATGAGTTCCAAATTCGAAACTTAACTAGACAATACATTCTCTTAGTATGTGGGTAATCCAAATTCTTACCGTATAAGCACAGTGTCGTTAATGTACTGTTTCCAGTAAACATTGCACTAGTTCTCTTTAGTATGTGGGTAGTCATAATCTATTATACACGTTATTACCACAGGTGTCGTTAGTATGTAAGTAGTGCAGTTTCACAATGTAAAAGTTAGCTTGTTTATTAGTAGTTAGTTAGTTAGTATTAGTTGTTGTCACTTAGTTAGTTAGTTAGTTAGTTAGTTAGTTAGTTAGTTAGTTAGTTAGTTAGTTAGTTAGTTAGTTAGTTAGTAGTTAGTTAGTTAGTTAGTAGTTAGTTAGTTAGTTAGTTAGTTAGTTAGTTAGTTAGTTAGTTAGTTAGTTAGTTAGTTAGTTAGTTAGTAGTTAGTTAGTTAGTTAGTTAGTTAGTAGTTAGTTAGTAGTTAGTTAGTTAGTTAGTTAGTTAGTTAGTTAGTAGTTAGTTAGTTAGTTAGTTAGTTAGTTAGTTAGTTAGTTAGTTAGTTAGTTAGTTAGTTAGTTAGTTAGTAGTTAGTTAGTAGTTAGTTAGTTAGTTAGTTAGTTAGTTAGTTAGTTAGTTAGTTAGTTAGTTAGTTAGTTAGTTAGTGTAGTTAGTTAGTTAGTTAGTTAGTTAGTTAGTTAGTTAGTTAGTTAGTTAGTTAGTTAGTTAGTTAGTTAGTTAGTTAGTTAGTAGTTAGTTAGTTAGTTAGTTAGTTAGTTAGTTAGTTCGTTAGTTTCGTTAGTTAGTTGTAGTAGTTAGTTAGTTGTTAGTTATTGTTCTTAGTTCGTTAGGTTGTTCGTTAGTGTTGTGAGTTAGTTCGTAGTTAGTTAGTTCGTTAGTTGTTAGGTTAGTTAGTTCGTAGTTAGTTAGTTAGTTAGTTAGTTAGTTAGTTAGTTTCGTTAGTTAGGTAGTTAGTTAGTTGTTCGTTAGTTCGTTATTTTTGTAGTAGTTTCGTTCGTTGTAGTTAGTTAGTATCGTTAGTTGTTAGTGTAGTTGTTAGTTGTTAGTTAGTTTTGTGTCGTTCGTTCGTAGTTAGGTTGCGTTAGTTAGTTAGTTAGTTAGTTTGTTTTCGTTCGTTGTTCGTTAGTTAGTAGTTAGTTTCAGTTAGTTAGTTTGAAGGAGGATGTGCAAACTTACATATATACATAAAATCCGAAGAAATACACCTAGGCCTCTATCGGGCCTATTGTGCACTCTTTACCCAGTGCCTCAGGTGGGAATCGAACCTACCACCTCCGGTCTACCACACTAGAACACTAACCACTAACCTACCGAAGGCCACAAACATTCCACTTTAAATGATAAAATTAAAAAGGGCCTATGAGGACTAAATTGCAAACTTCGACAACACTTCCTCATTTAGTATGTATGTGAAATTTCATTCAGATCGGATTAAGCGTTTAAAACTTTAAACCGGTTTGATTCAAATTAAAGAAAAAACTGCCCGCTTTTATAGAAAACAAAATATACGAACGCATGGCCGAGAGAATGTTGACAGATTTTAATGCATGAAACATATGTGGGAACTTGAGAATAGAAAATTGTTTTCAACAAACTTAAGGACATACTTAAGGACAGACAAACATTAAGAGTTTGAGTTTATATTTAAATCCTTCTAAAGCTCCTGTGGTAAAATTCAATTCAAATATGATCTATAGATAGAATAATAATTATTCCCAATATGGACATAGTATGACCCACATTAAAGCATTTTCCAAGTGAGAAACTTATCCATAAACTATTTAAAAATGTTTAAATTGTGAAATGCTTACGTGAAACTGTTATCTGGTCCATAGTGTCGTAGGTCCTTGAATGTATAAGAAAAATTATAGCTACATCTAAAAGTACCTACACACGAATATACCTACAGAAAATCTAAGTATGTATAATTTATGCACACAGCATGTGCATATTTATATAATAATGAAGTTTATTTTGGTGGCAAACCCAGCAAACATTAAGATTTTAACATAAATTTAAAACAAACTTATTGTTATAAAGCGAATGTTTTGATAATGATTTAAGAATAAAAACGTCCCAACATTACATTTGCAAAATATTTACACCTTTTTGTCATTAATCTAACGATTCAATATTAATTTTTGAAAAGTTATTAGAATGATTTGTTGTTATTAAGTTGCAAAAACTGTCCCTATAACTTTATTTTTTCAAACATTTATCACAATGTTTGCTGGTTATGCCTTCAAAGGTATGTGAATTTGTTTCAAACTAGTATATGTTCTAAAATCCACATTAATATGTATTTGTATGTGTGTGTGAGTGTGTGGTTTTAAATTGCTATCATATATTTTCAACAGTTAAAGCAAACAATATTGTTGTTATCATTTCATTTTTAGTCTTGTTTCTTTTTTTGCAACTAAATTCTATAGTGTTTTAGTTTTTTTCTTTTGCAAAAGTGTTACGACAATGAAAAAATAAAGAATTTATAGAAAAACCTTGTACCGAAAAAATCAACCACCAACGATGATAATATCAAGAATATAAATACATTTAGGTAGTAGAAGAAAATACCACCTACCATTCAACATTGACTATAGACAAACATGCAAACTGCAAAATTTCTATGCATTAGGAGTAGAATATCAAAGCGGAATACAGAATTTTCGAAAAGATGGAGATTATATTGATTTGGTTATTCTATTTTCAAAACATTCTGGAACATTATCACTCTAAAATTATCAAGCTCTGTGCTATCATTCACCTGCCTGTCTGTCCATCTGTGTGTCTGTCTGTCCATCTGTGTGATTGACTGTCCGTCAGTCCACCTTTTTGGTCACGAGTCCAAACGGAAGAAAGCATATTTATAGATATTTTGTATTGAAAATGGACTTTATAATCCATGAAATAGAATAGGAATAAAATGTCAAAGCGAATTGAATTTGTACTTACTTTCACATTGAATTTTCGAAAAAATGGCGATTTTTTGTTGTTCGAAACATTCTGGAACGTTATTATATACTAAGATGAACAAACTATGTTCTTTCATCTGCTTGGCTGTCCATATTTTTGTCCGTCCGTCCGTCTGTCTGTATGACTGTCTGTCTGTCCGCCTTTTTGTCACGATAAAGTCCAAACCGAAGAAGCTAGAGGACTTAAACTTTCCATAAATATTCTTTATAGATAATTTGTATGTGAAATAGACTTTATAAGCGAATCCTATGGAATACAGCTTAAGCATAAAAAAAACTTTTTTCTATATGTTTTGATAAAACAAACTCTAACTCTAAATTGCAAAATTGCGGATCGAATTGGTAATACCTTTCATATAGAAATTTCGAAAAGATGGCGATTATATTGATGTTGTTATTCTTTTTTCGAATCATTCTGGAGCCTTATAATATTCTAAGATGATCAAACTATGTCCGTTATTTCACCTGTCTATCCTTCTGTCTGTCCTTCCATATTTCAGTCCATCTGTCCTCTATCCACCATTTTAGTACCATAGCGTCCAAACAGAAGAAGCTAGAGGAGTAAAACTTTTTATAAATATTCTTTATAGTTTGCATTGAAGATGGACTTTATAAGGGAATCCTTGGCAATAGTGCTTAAGTATTCATAAACGTACTTCTTTTTTTTTAAAGAGAATACATCAGTTATATTTGCCCTGAGTACGAAAAGAAACTTCCCTAATGTCACAAATTTCATATAAACTCTTACTTATACATATTTAAGGAATCATACTATTCCTAGGACCAGTATGTATACATGCATTACATGACAATCCTAACAGTTTTTGAAGTATTCAATGTATCCCTTTAAAACAACAATTTCTTCAAATATTTAACTATTAGCTTGACCCGTTATTTGTATACTTTTTAGGTCATTAGCTTTTAGTTGAACAGACGGAAGTTAAAGGTTACTTCTCTATTCCCATGTAATGTAAAATGTAGTCAATTGTCTGTCAATTCTGTATTGAACCTTAAAAATAACTTAGTTTTAGAGCTCACCAGTAGTAGTGAGTGTTGTCAAGTCGATTGTCCATTTGTAATCGAAGTGAAATGTGTTTCAAGTCCATAAAATATTAGTTGATTTCCTCCTAAAATTTGCCACAATGTTTAAGGTTTGAGAATAGTTTCACATCCTGGCAGGTACCGATGCGATGATATGTAATTTTATAATTGTATTAGTGTTATTGTATGTGTTTGTTCAGCATTAAGTAGCAGTCTGTTGCTTTTTTGATAATAATTTAACTTTTTTTTGTTAATTCATGAAATTTGTGTGTTTTTATAAACCAGTTGCAAAAAAAGGAAGATTGTGTTTAATTTTAGCAAAAAAAGGATAAAAGGAAAAAATAAGAAAAATAACAGCAATTATTAAAAGGATATAACATGATTGAGCACGATTGATTGTATGGATATAGAGGAAATAAAAAACAATTATACAAATCACAATCTATGGTAAAAGTTGTATGTTGCATAAGGAAAACTCCATGAGAGTTTTATGTTGTATCATGTTGTATCATGTTGTATCTTGTTGTATCATACAAATTAGAACAAAACAAACAATTTAGTTAAGATAGGATAGGATTCTGTGCGAATAGAATTTTTCATCTTTTGAGTTCAAAAACGAATTAAAGAGAGTGTCCGAGTATACTTTTCTAAAGGATTGAGCTAAGCTGAATCCGAATCTGGCTTCAGAAAGACATGTCAGATATTAAGTCTTCATTTCAAAGCTGACAGAAGAAACTTTGTCTTGGCGCTGTTATAAAGTCTTAAAAAGGTCAAAAAGTGTGTTTTTTCAAACTTCAGAACACGATATCTCAAATCCCAGATGTGAAGGGGAAAAACTGAGGTATAACTTGGTCTCAGGGTTTCGTCTTTTTTGGAATTTTGTGGCCCTGCTTAATCATCGAGTAATTACTCCAATTCTTTAAGTATTATGGGTTACTGGGTTATTTACTTTGCATATCTTCTATCTATATACAAATTAATGTGTGTTTATTTGTTTATGGGTTTGTTTGTTTGAAGTCAATAGACGGCTAAACGGCTGGACCAGTAACAATAGGCGAGGTGCCACGCCTACTTATTAAATAACTATTAAAAGTTATATACCTTAGAAACTGGTGCAATTAGAGTCCTCAAATTTTGCACGGACAACTTTGACATCCATAAGAATATTTTTGGACAAAATGGGCAGAATGGGCGTGGCACCTTCTATATTAAAAAATATTAAATCAGTATATCTCGAAAAATATAACAGTTAGAGCCCACAAATTTGGTATGAGCTACACAAGAGTCAATATGATTAGTTAGGATAAGAAGTGGGCGGACTAGCAGCAGGGGGCGTGGCAACTCCCATATTAATTAAATACAAAAATTCGTTTATCTTGGAAACTATTAGTTGTAAAAGCTTCAAATTTTGCACGAAGAACTTTAGCATCCATGTAAATATTTTGGATAATAAATTGGCGGACTACCAATGGGGGGAGCGGCACCTCTCTTATGAATTAAATACAAAAAAAATCTTTTATCCAACAAACTAATAGAACTAGATTTCCAAAATTTTGCACAAAGGACTTTCATATTCATTTGTACATTTTGGGGGAAAAAACGGACTTTCATCAGGGGGTGGCTTGGAATCTGCATACGAATTATATAGAAAAATTTGTATATCTGAGATACTCTAGAAGCTAGAATCTTCAAATTTTACATGAAGAACTTTGACATTCATGTGAACATTTAGAGAAAAATGGACGGACTGTCAATGGGGAGATTGGCCCATCCCATATTAAATACAATATACTCCTTATTAGAGTTCGGAAAAATAGTCGAATTGGCATTTCCCATGTGTAAGTAAGTTTTTTTATTTATATTGCTTTTAGGGTAGCAAAGTACACTGGGTATAGCTAGTAAATAATAAAAATTAAAGTTTAATTGTGTGCATTAAAGTACATGTAAATATTTATATAAAATTTTCCATAATTTTTCATTTCATTATAAAAGAATAAGGAAAAACTGTTAAAACACACATATGCTTGAACATACGCAAATACTCACACACAAACACATTATAAGAAAAATCCTTGTAAGCATATGTGTTAGTAAGCATTTTCATATTATTATTAAAATAAAATGTTTTATACCTTTTTTGCATAAATAGAAGTAGAAGAAGAAGGGAATGGGTGTTAAGCAAGTAGTAATGTGGGTGTGTGTATGTGTGCGTATGTATACTTTACATTATAATTTGTTTGGTCATTTAACAAATTTACTTAGTTTTGGAAATTTATAAAGGAAAAACTGCTTTATATGTAAAGAGTTTGTTATAAATTTTGTTTGATTATAAAATGGCAAAAAGGTTTATTACTATTTGTGTGTGTGTGTAATTTTTGTGGTTTTTAATAGGATATTTGTGTTGACACTTAAGTAATCAAAAAGCTAGTTTTGTTAACCAAGTTAAAATTTTATATAATAATGACAAATATTTGCTAGAGTTAAAATAAATATTATTTACTTATTCATTCACTAGCATAATTGAGTATGTTAATTTTAAGGCATTAATTTTAAATCTGTTAATTAAAAGAAAATAAATTGCAATTTTTAAAAAAGATTTTTAAATTAAAAATAAATTCTTAACAATTATTTTCTATTTCATTGCAGATAACAACCAGCAAGCTGGCAGGATAAACAGAAACCTATACATGAAATGAATTTTAAAGGTTTTATATATTTAAATATTTAACTAGCATCTTAGAAAAGAAAACATAAAAACTTTAAAGATATAAACTAGTTTAAAGAAAATTGTATAAGAAAACTCAAAAAAAACTAAGATTTCTTAAGTGAATAAATCTATTCAAAATGAAGACTTATATGTAATCAAACATACCCATAGCTTTTATATTTAAATAACTGTTATCTGCTTACTACTCTACTACTGCAATCACTCATTCTCTCACTCACTAACTCATTCTTTCATACACTTTCTAACAAAACCGGATGTGCATGAAAAAAATATGATGAACATACATATGTGTGTGTGTGTGTAACTTAAGAAAATGTGTTTGGTAAATACTTAAATATTTACAAGTGTATCGGTGTAACTGAATAAATTCTAAACATGTGTTTAAAATATGTGTTTGTAAAAAATTTTTAAAGAAAATAAAAGCTAAAAGAAACTCTATAGTACATGTCTTCATCAGCATCGCATTTTTTTTTATTGAATCACATTTCCTGTCAGAGCTGCTGTTCCACTCTACATGACTGCCACTAAATAAATAAGGTAATATTGAGAAAATATTGTTGTTAAAAAATTTTATATTTATTTAGACAGATGTAATGTACGTATGTATATAATATTAGTTTTACACATAAAAAACGAGGGCTTTTTGAAATTAATAGTGGAATTTTTAAACTAAATATAAACTGAATATAAATTGAGTCCTTATAGATAGTGAAGAAAAATTAGTGAAGTTCGTCTGTCTGTCCATATGTCTTTTTCAAAAAAGTTTGCATTTCATTCATAGAATTAACTTTTCAGAAGTTGTCTTGGATTTTGGTTCGTATCTTCGTTATTTATGGACCGATTTTGGTGATTTCCAAAGCATGTCAGATAGAATTTTTGAAGATTTAGATCCCAAAGATATCAAGGGTCTTAATATAATTGATTTCAACAGACATACAGACAGAAAGACAGACGGACAGACAGACAGACAGACAGACAGACAGACAGGCAGACAGACAGACAGGCAGACATGGCTTAATCGAATCCGCTGTCTGTAAAGATCCAGAACTATGGAAATTTCAGAATGACAAAGGTGAAGGGAATAAAAATTAAAATTATAAGAAAAATTTTACAAAAACTGGTATTTGTTAAATAAAGAACCTTGTCCTATAGCATTACTTGCTACCATTCCTTAAAAATGTCCAATCAAAGTCCTTATAACTGGTATATGACCACCTCTAAAGCATTTCAGATGTTCACACTGAAACAAAGGTCTGTGTTGAAGAACAACTCTCGCCAATACTCTTGTTTGACTTTCGACAGTTTTGCGTTTCCCCCACACGCACTGGTGTAATAATATCGCCTAAGAGTTACAAGTTATGATCCCCCGGGGGCACGATACCTTGATGAACTTCCCCATCTTGGTTGGACTGCAATCTGGGGGAAAAGAGCTGCTACTAGTACCACTAGCCTGCCCGGACCATAAACTGGTTGTGTCAAATGTATCCTCGGCCTTTCCTTGGAATGATTTGATTTGGGGTCGAACCAGAGCTTCAATCTTATCTGTTAGCATGGCAACCGGTAGCCAGCAGGGCAGAGTTTCGGACTTTGTTTTGTCCCGGTTATTGAAGAGATCTCTTCGGGGTGCACGTGGTATCAGTCTTGTTTAATTCCAAGACTGATATACGGTGAAATCTATATTTCGGCAGTTGCTGTAAACGAGAACAGACACTTTTCATAGGGATGACTGTGGGGCTAAGCGGTGAAAAGCGGGTAGGTGTCAAATGAATAAGATTCAGATTGAATGAAGTGGTATACGGGCCTAGTTCTCTCGTATACCTAGAATATATATTAACGCTGTTTTCTCTATGAATATGTTGGATAAATAAGTATAGTGCTGGTGATGGATGTACGGCATCTTATGGAGAATATACCATTGAATTTCCCTTCCTTGTCAATTCATACCAGACTTACCACAGTGTGTCCCCTGTGAGTAAGAACTTGTCTTTGGCTTATGGATTCCTGTGGTTGGGAAAGGGTGGCTTATCGTAATGTCTATGGACGTTATGTCACACAAAAAAAAAAGTCATAGTGTTCATGGACATAACGTCCAATTTCAAAAGTTTCATTATGTCCACTGGCCTTTGTGACACTATTAAAATATAAAGGCATTGGAAAGTTTGTTAAGGATTTCAGAAAGTCCTGAATAGAATTGCTCGTAACTTTAGTGTAGGTTTTATTTTGGATTCATTTAAAAAAGTGTCCTGGTTAGCCGGTCTTCGGCCGGGCGCAGTGGATTTATATTCCAATGAATTTCGAATACCGGATTCGCTATATTAAGCCTTTTCATGACAAATGAACTATTTGTAATTCAAGGACTTTATGCCACTTTTTTCAGGGACATTGTTACACTTATGAAAGTGTCATATCAGGCCGTTTGGCATGCGCTCACCTAAAGCATGCGACTTTTGTTCCTAATTATACGTTGTCTACATTAACCAAGTGTTTTCGTTTTATCTCAAACTGAGTTTACTTTTTGACTCGAGTCCTATATCCGTAAAGTAATGAGACTATATCCTGGTGGAGATCATTTACACTGACTCATACCATGGAGTCGGTTATTTTGGAACATGCTTTTGAATTTGCTCCCTATACATCGAATGCTTTTGCATTGTCCTATATAAGGCTTGATAGCTAAAAGAGCTGAAGTACCAAAAGAGCTATTTGGAGCAACTTTTTATGGTTTCCAAATTTGCACAAACAAATTTGATGGAAATAAATTTTATGGTTTTAAAATTGTTCATACATTTGGACCAAATTTAAACTTTTTAGCGTTAAGCCTTTAGACTTGTGTTATGATAAACCACTTAATAACGTTTCGTATTTATAATAAATCGTAAATTATTTTGCGCAACCCTCCTAATATTTAGACAGTATATCTTTTTTTTAACAAATATCAAAAAATGTAGGTATTTGAAATCAAATTACCTTAACGCATGTTTAGTTTTGCATTCAGGAATATAGCAGATATACAACAAATTCTAAAGGATCAATAGAAATTGTTAGCAAGAAAAAACAACTTCAAATTCTATGTAAATTATAAAAAATATACACTAATATACTTTCAAAGTACTTAAGTACTTATACACTCAATATATTATGTAGGTAAATTCAACTGAAAAATCATTTCAAACAAGTAAAATATCATTTAAAAAACGGACTACAAACTTTTCATTTATTTCAAATGAGTTTTTCAGTTATTTTTAAATGTTGATTTTTTAACTAACAAATTATGTAAATACAAAAGTTTTTTCAGATGTTTTTACTGACAAATTTTTACCTACAAAAACAGTAAAATTTACTGATTTTTTCAGTTGTTTTGAATGACAATTTTTACCTACAATATCACTAAAAATTACAGTTTTTTTCATTTATTTTTACCCAAAACCCTAACATAAAAAAATCCAACAGATTCTTTAGATTTTAGTTTTATTGTGATCATTTGTTAAAGATTAAATATGTATAATACGGATTATTAATTGTTAAACCGCTACGTATGCTAATAGAAATTTCGTTAATAGTCTCCTTTCGCTTCGGTTGTGGTACTGGCATCATTTATATTGGATTCAAACACGTATCATGGCTTGCTGTTTTCGATATGACTGAAACGTAATCCCAAAAATGCTATAACTCTTCAATGTTGTGATGTACATCGATGTATTTGCCTTTATCGGAGGTAGAACAGCTCTCACTTCTCTCGATATAGCTGCGAATTCCAAAATATGTAACAAATTGTAAAATATGTTAAAATTAAAGTTATAAGGGATAAAACAAAAAAGAATTCTTACCTTAACTTATATACAAAAATCTTATCCATTATTATTATACCGCATCTACAACTATTGATAAAAACAGATCTTTTTAAAACATTTTTTTAAATTGTCAACAAAAACTTACAGTATCTA
This sequence comes from Lucilia sericata, assembly GCF_015586225.1. Lineage (NCBI taxonomy): Eukaryota > Metazoa > Arthropoda > Insecta > Diptera > Calliphoridae > Lucilia > Lucilia sericata. The sequence goes on along the minus strand of NW_023994445.1, from coordinate 104,613 downwards.
TAATCGCGGTATTTACTTTTAAAACAATCCATTATGAAACATCTCAATATGGTTCTTGAAGAAATTAATATTTTTATTAAACAAATATAATTTTTTTCTATTTTTATGACAATTTGATTTTATGTATTTGAAACAAAAATTTAACTGATAATAATAACTGTACGGAAAAAACATTTTTTTGTGCAGTTTAATTTTTTAACAACACCCCAAAATGTTAAAAATTTAATTTATTCGAAAAATAAAAGATTTTTCATTAATTTTTAACTTTACAGAAAACTTTTTGAATAAACTACAAACAGTAAATGTTAAAATTATTTGAGTGTACGTATACGTAATGTAGATTACATTAGTGATTTAATATAACACATATACGCCGTGTTGTATATTATACAATTTTAATAATTGTTAGTTTGAAGGAAATCTTTGTGAATGTTGATATATTTACAGCTGCTAATAGACATGATGAAACGTTTTAAGAACTAATGATGAAAGAATGATACCACTTGATATAGGGTACAATATAGTTGGTTGTGATCGATTGTATTTCTCCATTTATCCACTTTATCTTTGTTATTTAAACTTTTTTCTATTTTTGCAAAATATTTCAAGAACATCAAGAGTAAAATAGAAACAAATATTTATATAGAACTTTAGAGTTCAGGCAAAACAATTCGTATAAACTTTGTGGTATAATTTTTTATGCTAATTTTCTTCTTTTTTTTATTTGAACAATAGTCAAGAGAAGTTTGTAACAAATTTGCACTTAACAGGTTAACCAGCAATCGGTAAAAGTTAAATAGAATACACGTACACATATATATACAATAATAAAACAAAGAGAACCCATAATTAAGGCACTGCACTGTGGAATAGGAGACAAGAAAAAAGCCTGATTTCATAAAAATAAAGTATTTGTTTTAATTTATTGAAAATTTAAGAAATTCAGTGCTCTTATATATATGTCATACTTAAGATCCAGTAAACAGTTCTCAGATTTCTTAATTTTTTATCTGAATTGCAAATTCAACATCACAGATTTTTTCTTTTCCATTAAAATAATTATGTAGTTTATTACAGTCTCATTCCTTTTTATTGTTTCCATTGCAGTTTTATTGTTTACTTTTATTTCTTTTTATACCTGTGTTTCTGTATATATATATATATATATATATATATATATATATATATATATCCATTATTATTATACCGCATCTACAACTATTGATAAAAACAGATCTTTTTAAAACATTTTTTTAAATTGTCAACAAAAACTTACAGTATCTATAATCGCGGTATTTACTTTTAAAACAATCCATTATGAAACATCTCAATATGGTTCTTGAAGAAATTAATATTTTTATTAAACAAATATAATTTTTTTCTATTTTTATGACAATTTGATTTTATGTATTTGAAACAAAAATTTAACTGATAATAATAACTGTACGGAAAAAACATTTTTTTGTGCAGTTTAATTTTTTAACAACACCCCAAAATGTTAAAAATTTAATTTATTCGAAAAATAAAAGATTTTTCATTAATTTTTAACTTTACAGAAAACTTTTTGAATAAACTACAAACAGTAAATGTTAAAATTATTTGAGTGTACGTATACGTAATGTAGATTACATTAGTGATTTAATATAACACATATACGCCGTGTTGTATATTATACAATTTTAATAATTGTTAGTTTGAAGGAAATCTTTGTGAATGTTGATATATTTACAGCTGCTAATAGACATGATGAAACGTTTTAAGAACTAATGATGAAAGAATGATACCACTTGATATAGGGTACAATATAGTTGGTTGTGATCGATTGTATTTCTCCATTTATCCACTTTATCTTTGTTATTTAAACTTTTTTCTATTTTTGCAAAATATTTCAAGAACATCAAGAGTAAAATAGAAACAAATATTTATATAGAACTTTAGAGTTCAGGCAAAACAATTCGTATAAACTTTGTGGTATAATTTTTTATGCTAATTTTCTTCTTTTTTTTATTTGAACAATAGTCAAGAGAAGTTTGTAACAAATTTGCACTTAACAGGTTAACCAGCAATCGGTAAAAGTTAAATAGAATACACGTACACATATATATACAATAATAAAACAAAGAGAACCCATAATTAAGGCACTGCACTGTGGAATAGGAGACAAGAAAAAAGCCTGATTTCATAAAAATAAAGTATTTGTTTTAATTTATTGAAAATTTAAGAAATTCAGTGCTCTTATATATATGTCATACTTAAGATCCAGTAAACAGTTCTCAGATTTCTTAATTTTTTATCTGAATTGCAAATTCAACATCACAGATTTTTTCTTTTCCATTAAAATAATTATGTAGTTTATTACAGTCTCATTCCTTTTTATTGTTTCCATTGCAGTTTTATTGTTTACTTTTATTTCTTTTTATACCTGTGTTTCTGTATATATATATATATATATATATATATATATTTTTTTTTTAATTTAAGTGTAATTATATAATCTTATAACAAACAACAACTACTTGTAACTTTTTACCAAGAAAAAAAATTACAGTTTTTCAGTGATTTCATAGTAATAAGAGAAAATGTTGAAAAATTAAGAAAGATACAAATAAGAGAATTAATAAAAACAAGTCAGAATGTCTAGGAGGTGGTGAATATGTATTATATTTATAAATTTTGCTAGAGGGATTTAGGTCTATACTAAAGTTACTTATGCAGAAATTCATTGTAATATTAGTCATTTTCTAAAGGGGACTTTGTATGGGTGGCTAGGATCAATTGAATCTTGATCATTACGGAAATTGTTATTATCATGTAGACTTATACATATAAAACTAATGGACCGATTTTAACTATTTTCAATAGGCTTCATTCTTTGGTCAAAAACAAGCACACGGACGGACAGCTGGATGGGCGGAAATAGCAAAATCGAATCAGAAAGTAATTATGAGCTGATTGGTATGCTTTAAGGTAGGATCAATTACATAGTTAAATTATAAGTCTCTTATTTTTGGAATATACACATTTTGTTATTTAGTTATAGTAGAGAGAATATTGTGAAGATTCTATTTTATCTATCTGGATGGAAAAAGAGATTAGTATATACATTATTATTATTATTATTGTTTTATGCGTATAATATATGCAGTAAAATACGGAAATAAAAAGGAAAGTTCTAATTTTTTAACATTGGGTTCTTATTAGATTTGAATAAAATTTATCCATGTCTGTACGTCGCCCTTCCGTCCGTCCATCTGTCACTCCGTCTGCTTAATTTTCTTTATTAATAGCATTTATTTTTCATTTTAAATGGTTTTTATTTATATGTTTTAATTTTACAATAAGTAATAAATAACATTATTAAAATTTGTTTAAATAAAATGTTATTTAAAATAATAAATTCATGTATAATCCTAAACAATTTAATTAAATATTGGAAAAATTTTAATTCCATATTTTATAAAAAAACATTTTCCGCTTCAAGAGGTAAATATTTTTATAGAAAGCGCGAAAGTGATTGAACGGTATATTTATTTTCACATAACGTATGTAACAACCAGAGTTGTAAAACGATATAGCCATGTTCATCAGTTAGTTAGTTAGTTAGTTAGTTAGTAGTAGTTAGTTAGTTAGTGAGTTAGTTAGTAGTTAGTTAGTTAGTTAGTAGTTAGTTAGTTAGTTAGTTAGTTAGTTAGTTAGTTAGTTAGTTAGTTAGTTAGTTAGTTAGTTAGTTAGTTAGTTAGTTAGTTAGTAGTTAGTTAGTTAGTTAGTTAGTTAGTTAGTTAGTTAGTTAGTTAGTTAGTTAGTTAGTAGTAGTTAGTTAGTTAGTTAGTTAGTTAGTTAGTTAGTATTAGTTAGTTAGTTAGTTAGTTAGTTACTTAGTTAGTTAGTTAGTTAGTTAGTTAGTTAGTTAGTTAGTTAGTTAGTTAGTTAGTTAGTTAGTTAGTTAGTAGTTAGTTTTAGTTAGTTAGTTAGTTAGTTAGTTAGTTAGTAGTTAGTTAGTTAGTTAGTTAGTTAGTTAGTTAGTATTTAGTTAGTTAGTTAGTTAGTTAGTTAGTTAGTTAGTAGTTAGTTAGTTAGTTAGTTAGTTAGTTAGTTAGTTAGTTAGTAGTTAGTTAGTTAGTTAGTAGTTAGTTAGTTAGTAGTTAGTTAGTTAGTTAGTTAGTTAGTTAGTAGTTAGTTAGTAGTTAGTTAGTTAGTTAGTTAGTTAGTTAGTTAGTTAGTTAGTTAGTTAGTTAGTTAGTTAGTTAGTTAGTTAGTTAGTTAGTTAGTTAGTTAGTTAGTTAGTTAGTTAGTTAGTTAGTTAGTTAGTTAGTTAGTAGTTAGTTAGTTAGTTAGTTAGTTAGTTAGTAGTTAGTTAGTTAGTTAGTTAGTTAGTTAGTTAGTTAGTTAGTTAGTTAGTTAGTTAGTTAGTTAGTTAGTTAGTTAGTTAGTTAGTTAGTTAGTTAGTTAGTTAGTTAGTTAGTTAGTTAGTTAGTTAGTTAGTTAGTTAGTTAGTTAGTAGTTAGTTAGTTAGTTAGTTAGTTAGTTAGTAGTTAGTTAGTTAGTTAGTTAGTTAGTTAGTTAGTTAGTTAGTTAGTTAGTAGTTAGTTAGTTAGTTAGTTAGTTAGTTAGTTAGTTAGTTAGTTAGTTAGTTAGTTAGTTAGTTAGTTAGTTAGTTAGTTAGTTAGTTAGTTAGTTAGTTAGTTAGTTAGTAGTTAGTTAGTTAGTTAGTTAGTTAGTTAGTTAGTTAGTTAGTAGTTAGTTAGTTAGTTAGTTAGTTAGTTAGATAATAAGTTTGAAAAGAAAACACCTAAATTAAATCAAAAGAATTACATCTAGGCCTCTATGTACGCTCTTTTGCAAGTGCTTCAATTGGGAATTAAACCCACGACCTGCAGTCTTCCAGCCAAGAATACTACCCACTAGCCTACCGGAGGCTACTTACATATTGTAAGGTTTCAGTGAAGAACACTTCAATTTTGAATTATTTCGAATAAACTTATGTCCGTCCAACATTAATCTCAACGATAAAATCTTTACCAGATACTTTCGCCCCTGGTTCTATAAGATTCATCCTAACCAATGTAGGCTGCTACTTGTACTTTTTTTTTAACATAATTTTTTTTCTTGCTATCTAAAAGCATTTTCAAACAAAAAGTTTAGTTTAACATAGTTTTATTTGAAACAAATTGCAATATATAAAAAATGCAAACAATGCTAAAGTTAAAATCATAAAAATGAATATTAAAACACAATAATAATAACAACAACAACATTTTTATGCATGACTACAATAACGCTGATGATGATGATAATAATGAAGTTGTGATGGTGTTTGGTGACGATGTATGTGATAGTGATGATGTTAAGCGAAAAATAAAAACAATATCAGATGATGATTTTATTTATGCATACAATCAATATGTATATTTAAGCAAAAAAAAATCTGAAAAAATAGAATAAGTTTTGTTTTAAGCTTTTAACACAGTAAAAGCTAAAATTGAGTGTTATAAAAATATTAAATTTTGTTTTGCGACATGTATCCTTTTTATAAAGATCTTACTGTTTTGTTACGAAAATATTTGCTCGTTATGTGTTAAACTACTAGTTTAAATATCAACCCCTTGATGTACATATACATACGTGCATTAGACAAGGTTAATAGTTTGATGGAACTTTTTTAATTGATATTTTAGTTAGATGCCAAAAAAAATATGTGTTGATTCGACAGAAAAAATTTTTGGAACCTTTTTTTTTTTTGCAGTTTAATCTATACAATTTTGTTTATTGTACACATATAGTAGGTTTAAGCTGTTAGAAATAAAATTAATATGTAGTAAAAATTGAAATGATACATTAGATTAAGCAAATATTTGCAAATTTTGTTATAAATATAACAAGTTAAGATGATAATAAAATGAGATTAAAAAGTTGTGTTATAAATTAACTTAGCTTTATTTTATAGTAAAGGTTAACATTCTGTACATAGGATCATCTATAGGATATGACTTTAAATCTAAATCGTTAACTAAATTCTATGAAGATCAGACACTGAGTAAATACATACTCATAACTCAGATATGACCGACGGACTAAACATTCTTAACTTGTTTTTATTTCTTTAAATTCTCACCACTTACTCTCTGCCTTCATATACACATACATAGTATAAAGATGTGTGTACTTGTAGACACAAGTAATTGTTTTCACACTGATCAATCAGCACTTATAACACTAGTGAAGTAATGTGCACTACTGAACTCAAGTGTTATATAAAGACTCGTAAAGATTACACAAGTTTAGAAATAAACTAGTTCATTTTATGAAACTTAACTAAAAAACTAAATTATAATACAAGCAACTCTACTTAAAATGTCTCAATTCGCAATTAATATTTAAAGTACTATACAGACTAAGAAATTCATTTTTTAACATAAATATGTATTCATATTTTCCTATTTTTTTTTAAGAATACAAAATATTTGTTTTTAGCCATCTAACAAAAGTATACATATTTCTCTCTTTTTCCTTTCAAGGACTATGCTTTATATAACAATTTTGTAAAAAAAAATTCAAATCTTGAGTTTCCGCTGGCTATTGTATAATTTTTGCTTTTATTATATTTATAAAAAGTCCACTAACATTTCTTTGTACCTTTACACCTGAATATGTTTTATAAAGTTACAGTTTTTTTTTGTCAATTTGTTTTTTGGTTTTTGCTACAACTATTGTTAATAGAAATAAAACTAACTTTTCGTTGGCCAAAAGTACTTAACAAGGCTTTTGATTCTGGCAAATAATATAAAAGAGAAAATGAGAGAACAAAAAAAAAAAAAAAATAAAATGAAAGAAAGCCGACAGGAAACAAGTACCACAAATTTTATGAATGGAAGAAATTTATAGACTTTGGACAATTTTAGCATTTCAAAGTTTTTAAAAGGAGAACTTGAATTCGAGTATTTAAATTAAAAGTTAGGGTCAGTTTTAAGATTGTAAGAAATTTGAATACTAAAACTTCTATGTATAATAACGGGCTGATTTTGGCTAACATAAAGTTCGGTTCTGATCTAGTTCAGTTCTAGTTCAGTTCAGTTCTAGTTCAGTTCTAGTTCAGTTCTAGTTCAGTTCTAGTTCAGTTCTAGTTCAGTTCTAGTTCAGTTCTAGTTCAGTTCTAGTTCAGTTCTAGTTCAGTTCTAGTTCAGTTCTAGTTCAGTTCTAGTTCAGTTCTAGTTCAGTTCTAGTTCAGTTCTAGTTCAGTTCTAGTTCAGTTCTAGTTCAGTTCTAGTTCAGTTCTAGTTCAGTTCTAGTTCAGTTCTAGTTCAGTTCTAGTTCAGTTCTAGTTCAGTTCTAGTTCAGTTTCTAGTTCAGTTCTAGTTCAGTTCTAGTTCAGTTCTAGTTCAGTTCTAGTTCAGTTCTAGTTCTAGTTCAGTTCTAGTTCAGTTCTAGTTCAGTTCTAGTTCAGTTCTAGTTCAGTTCTAGTTCAGTTCTAGTTCAGTTCTAGTTCAGTTCTAGTCAGTTCTAGTTCAGTTCTAGTTCAGTTCTAGTTCAGTTCTAGTTCAGTTCTAGTTCAGTTCTAGTTCAGTTCTAGTTCAGTTCTAGTTCAGTTCTAGTTCAGTTCTAGTTCAGTTCTAGTTCAGTTCTAGTTCAGTTCTAGTTCAGTTCTAGTTCAGTTCTAGTTCAGTTCTAGTTCAGTTCTAGTTCAGTTCTAGTTCAGTTCTAGTTCAGTTTCTAGTTCAGTTCTAGTTCAGTTCTAGTTCAGTTCTAGTTCAGTTCTAGTTCAGTTCTAGTTCAGTTCTAGTTCAGTTCTAGTTCAGTTCTAGTTCAGTTCTAGTTCAGTTCTGTTCAGTTCTAGTTCAGTTCTAGTCAGTTCTAGTTCAGTTCTAGTTCAGTTCTAGTTCAGTTCTAGTTCAGTTCTAGTTCAGTTCTAGTTCAGTTCTAGTTCAGTTCTAGTTCAGTTCTAGTTCAGTTCTAGTTCAGTTTCTAGTTCAGTTCTAGTTCAGTTCTAGTTCAGTTCTAGTTCAGTTCTAGTTCAGTTCTAGTTCAGTTCTAGTTCAGTTCTAGTTCAGTTCTAGTTCAGTTCTAGTGTCAGTTCTAGTTCAGTTCTAGTTCAGTTCTAGTTCAGTTCTAGTTCAGTTCTAGTTCAGTTCTAGTTCAGTTCTAGTTCAGTTCTAGTTCAGTTCTAGTTCAGTTCTAGTTCAGTTCAGTTCAGTTCTAGTTCAGTTCTAGTTCAGTTCTAGTTCGTTCTAGTTCAGTTCTAGTTCAGTTTCTAGTTCAGTTCTAGTTCAGTTCTAGTTCAGTTCTAGTTCAGTTCTAGTTCAGTTCTAGTTCAGTTCTAGTTCAGTTCTAGTTCAGTTCTAGTCAGTTCTAGTTCAGTTCTAGTTCAGTTCTAGTTCAGTTCTAGTTCAGTTCTAGTTCAGTTCTAGTTCAGTTCTAGTTCAGTTCTAGTTCAGTTCTAGTTCAGTTCTAGTTCAGTTTAGTTCAGTTCTAGTTCAGTCTAGTTCAGTTCTAGTTCAGTTCTAGTTCAGTTCTAGTTCAGTTCTAGTTCAGTTCTAGTTCTGTTCTAGTTCAGTTCTAGTTCAGTTCTAGTTCAGTTCTAGTTCAGTTCTAGTTCAGTTCTAGTTCAGTTCTAGTTCAGTTCTAGTTCAGTTCTAGTTCAGTTCTAGTTCAGTTCTAGTTCAGTTCTAGTTCAGTTCTAGTTCAGTTCTAGTTCAGTTCTAGTTCAGTTTTAGTTCAGTTCTAATTCAGTTCTTGTTCAGTTCAAGTTCAGTTCTAGTACAGTTCTTGTTCAGTTCTAGTTCCCACCTTAAGGTATACAGCATATTTACATGGTTTTAAATGTTCACATTCCCACACACAAATAAATTTTTTGCGATTTTTTATACAATTTTGCAGATTGAAGATTTAAGGTCTTTTTTATTATTTTGTACAAAAAACTTTGTCAAGTAGACATTAGTGTTTCTCATGTTGTATTTTTTCAGAATTAGAATCTAATATTTAAAAAAATATCTTTAATTTTGCTACATAAAATAAATTCAAATAAGAAAAACCCTTTCGATTTAAACTCCTTTTTTAGCCATTGACATTTTTTCACACAATAAACAACTATTCTCTAATTTGTAAAGTATTTATTACAAAAAGAACCAATTTTATTGGCAATAAATCATACAATTTGTTCAACAAAAGAGACTTTAGCTAATGACTTGTGCAAAATACTAAAACAAAAGACATAATGAAACATGAATGTATCCATTGAATATTTGAATTGTGAAATTTAAGTGAATCAAACCCTACATTAGGCCAAAAGTTTTTTCACCTAACTGTTTTTATACTATATAGGGTGGTGTACATATTAATGTATTTTACGTATAGAAAAGCCGATTTGTTTTCATAATTTTGTTTTGTATAGAAAACTGATAACATTTTTTTTTTTTTTAAATTGGACAAAATACAAATACAAATTCCACCTGTATGCAGTTGGTGTGTCTGAAAAGTGAAAAGGCTGCTTGCAAACAGCAATAAATAGTTTCTAATAAATACAATGGAAAATGATTTTAAACATTTTCATACATTATATACATATGTATGTATATCGTGAACATGTTGAACATAACATAATCCTAATAAATATTTTCATTCACTTAAATATAAATTATCTCAAAAAATCAGGAAACATTTTTAAACAACATAGCAATACTTACATGTGTATGTGTATATGAGGCAGAAAGGGTACAGCTGAAATCACTATCTATCTGGCTGAAATGAAAAAAAAAATACGAAATTTTTAATGCATTTTTTGTTTCATATAATTTCCATATAAGGTAACTGAAAGTATTGGTCATGTACAAAAGGGTTTAACACAACAAGCAATATATTTCTGTTCTAGTTCTGTTCTAGTTCTGTTCTAGTTCTGTTCTAGTTTTGTTCTAGTTCTGTTCTAGTTCTGTTCTAGTTCTGTTCTAGTTCTGTTATAGTTCTGTTCTAGTTCTGTTCTAGTTCTGTTCTAGTTCTGTTCTAGTTCTGTTCTAGTTCTGTTCTAGTTCTGTTCTAGTTCTGTTCTAGTTCTGTTCTAGTTCTGTTCTAGTTCTGTTCTAGTTCTGTTCTAGTTCTGTTCTAGTTCTGTTCTAGTTCTGTTCTAGTTCTGTTCTAGTTCTGTTCTAGTTCTATTCTAGTTCTGCTCTAGTTCTGTTCTAGTTCTGCTCTAGTTCTCTTCTAGTTCTGTTCTAGTTTTGTTCTAGTTCTGTTCTAGTTCTGTTCTAGTCAAGTTCTGTTCTAGTTCTGTTCTAGTTCTGTTTTAGTTCTGTTTTAGTTCTGTTTTAGTTCTGTTCTAGTTCTGTTCTAGTTCTGTTCTAGTTCTGTTCTAGTTCTGTTCTAGTTCTGTTCTAGTTCTGTTCTAGTTCTGTTCTAGTTCAGTTCTAGTTCAGTTCTAGTTCTGTTCTAGTTCTGTTCTAGTTCTGTTCTAGTTCTGTTCTAATTCTGTTCTAGTTCTAGTTCGGTTCTAGTTCTGTTCTAGTTCTGTTCTAGTTCTGTTCTAGTTCTGTTCTAGTTCTGTTCTAGTTCTGTTCTAGTTCTGTTCTAGTTCTGTTCTAGTTCTGTTCTAGTTCTGTTCTAGTTCTGTTCTAGTTCTGTTCTAGTTCTGTTCTAGTTCTGTTCTAGTTCTGTTCTAGTTCTGTTCTAGTTCTGTTCTAGTTCTGTTCTAGTTCTGTTCTAGTTCTGTTCTGTTCTAGTTCTGTTCTAGTTCTGTTCTAGTTCTGTTCTAGTTCTGTTCTGTTCTAGTTCTGTTCAGTTAGTTCTGTTCTAGTTCTGGTTCTAGTTCTGTTCTAGTTCTGTTCTAGTTCTGTTCTAGTTCTGTTCTAGTTCTGTTCTAGTCTGTTCTAGTTCTGTTCTAGTGCTGTTCTAGTTCTGTTCTAGTTCTGTTCTAGTTCTGTTCTAGTTCTGTTCTAGTTCTGTTTCTAGTTCTGTCTAGTTCTGTTCTAGTTCTGTTCTAGTTCTGTTCTAGTTCTGTTCTAGTTCTGTTCTAGTTCTGTTCTAGTTCTGTTCTAGTTCTGTTCTAGTTCTGTTCTAGTTCTGTTCTAGTTCTGTTCTAGTTCTGTTCTAGTTCTGTTCTAGTTTTCTAGTTGTTCTAGTTCGTTCTAGTTCTGTTCTAGTTCTGTTCTAGTTCTGTTCTAGTTCTGTTCGAGTTCTTGTTATAGTTCTGTTATAGTTCTGTTCTAGTTCTGTTATAGTTCTGTTATAGTTCTGTTCTAGTTCTGTTATTCTGTTCTGTTTATAGTTCTGTTATAGTTCTGTTCTAGTTCTGTTCTAGTTCTGTTCTAGTTCTGTTCTAGTTCTGTTCTAGTTCTGTTCTAGTTCTGTTCTAGTTCTGTTCTGGTTTGTTAAGAAATTCCGAATACTTGTTCAAATACACTCCTAAACTTATTTTAGGGAGAAATTTCTACTCAAAGTTTATACATTGTATACTAAAAGTTAACCATTGTTAATTGGGTTAATAGTATTTCGAGAAAAGTAAGTCGTTGTAGTGAATTGTATTCTGTGATAAGCATATTCTCCAGTATACATTAGGAATTAACAATCAAGAGCAAAAGTAAAGTTGTTGTAGTTGCATATAAATTGCATTCATTTGAATATGCTCAAGGATAAAAATCACCATTGAATATATTTAAAATATATATCATTTGGGTAAATGTATGTCTCTATGTATGTGTATCTTTTTGGAATAACAGTGCTGTATAATGCTGGTTTATAGTTTTCCCAACTAGTAGTTCTTTTCATGTTGTTATTCTGCGAGAAGCAATAAAAACAGAGGTAGGATTTAAGTTAAAGTCTCGCTGCAGACACATCCTTACAGCAACAAAATGTATATTTAACACTAACTTGTATTTGATTTTCTCCTAAAAAAAGATTAAAAGCAAATTGTAAAACAGCTAGACATTTTGTAACTGTTTGCTCTACCATGATTTTAGGCTTATATCAAATCATCGGTCTGTTGGTAGATGTTAGCAAGATATAAGGTTTTATTTTATCCATTTTATTTTTTTCGCTTAACGAAATTTATATGAGTTTTTGTGTTGCTTGGCAAAATTTATGTTAAAATTTTTGATTGTTTCTTCTACTGGCATTTAAAACTGGGCCAATTCGATGAAGTATAACAGTTTTAATAAAGAATTTATATTTCTGCTAAAAATCTACATGTAAACGTTTCATTTGTGTATGAAACGTTTTGCTATAAAACAGATTTATACTTTTTAGATTGATTGAACTATGTGATGCTGTGTTAAGTTGGAAATTTTCTATTCAAATAGTTTAAGTTTGTTGTTTTTAATATTTTTTCTTTGTTAATCTGCCAATTTATTAAGAACTTAAAACACATTCCATGTTCGAGCGTCAAAGCATAACTAAGGAATCAATTATTTATGTTAATTTTTTGCTTTGCTTAAAATGAGGGCTTAAGACTAAAAGAGGCATTAATTGAACACAGAAATATTTAATTGTAACATGAATTAATTATTTTATATTAAACTAATTAAGGAATGACTTCTTTCTATTTAAGTTCTAGTTCAGTTCTAGTTCTAGTTCAGTTCTAGTTCAGTTCTAGTTCAGTTCAGTTCTAGTTCAGTTTCAGTTCAGTTCTAGTTCAGTTCTAGTTCAGTTCTAGTTCAGTTCTAGTTCAGTTCTAGTTCAGTTCTAGTTCAGTTCTAGTTCAGTTCTAGTTCAGTTCTAGTTCAGTTCTAGTTCAGTTCTAGTTTCAGTTCTAGTTCAGTTCTAGTTCAGTTCTAGTTCAGTTCTAGTTCAGTTCTAGTTCAGTTCTAGTTCAGTTCTAGTTCAGTTCTAGTTCAGTTCTAGTTCAGTTCTAGTTCAGTTCTAGTTCAGTTCTAGTTCAGTTCTAGTCAGTTCTAGTTCAGTTCTAGTTCAGTTCTAGTTCAGTTCTAGTTCAGTTCTAGTTCAGTTCTAGTTCAGTTCTAGTTCAGTTCTAGTTCAGTTCTAGTTCAGTTCTAGTTCAGTTCTAGTTCAGTTCTAGTTCAGTTCTAGTTCAGTTCTAGTTCAGTTCTAGTTCAGTTCTAGTTCAGTTCTAGTTCAGTTCTAGTTCAGTTCTAGTTCAGTTCTAGTTCAGTTCTAGTTCAGTTCTAGTTAGTTCTAGTACAGTTCTAGTTCAGTTCTAGTTCAGTTCTAGTTCAGTTCTAGTTCAGTTCTAGTTCAGTTCTAGTTCAGTTCTAGTTCAGTTCTAGTTCAGTTCTAGTTCATTTCTAGTTCAGTTCTAGTTCAGTTCTAGTTCAGTTCTAGTTCAGTTCTAGTTCAGTTCTAGTTCAGTTCTAGTTTATTTCTAGTTCAGTTCGGTTCTAGTTCAGTTTTAGCATTTATTGCATTTAGCCACAAAATTTAATGTACTTCCAGTGAGTGTGTTTTCATGTTGAATAGTATTTTCCTAATTTGTTGTCATTCGTGGCTACTAAGCTTTTCAATCTATTTTTTTATTTCAGTGAAAAGGGGAACTATTTTAAAACCATTTTCTTTGATTTTTATAATGCTACTTTTAAAATTTTAGCGTTTAGAAACAAAGTAACTTTTAATTAACTAGTGTTAATTTTGGTTATTTGCTTTTATTTCGCTTAAACTATTTAGATGTTTTCCTTAATGGCTTTCCGTGGTTGTCTCGGCCACAATGAAACATTTAAACTTGTTTTTTTCTTTCTTTGAAATAAAACCAACTATGTATATCTGTTAAACTTTGCAAGCCTTTTAAAAATTAAATCAACTTTAGATGTGTAAAACAACTTGGAATTTTCTTAGCTTAAAGTTTTTTCTTTAAAATCTAAGTTTTTCTCACACTAGACTCAACTTCAGTATATCCCTGGAAAGTAAAATTGTTATTTTTGTTGTTGTTGGTTTTTTTCTGTTGTGAAAACAATTACATGTTTTCTAGGAAATAATTGTTACAATTGTATTTTATGGTTTTTCATAATCTCAACAGTGTGTGTGTGTGTGTAGAGTTTGTTGGAGTAGTAGTTTCCTTTTTTGCTCTTCCCTGCAGTTGGCAGTGAAGGTCCTCCAAAATTAAGTCTTTACAAAACATTTCTCAGCATCAGTTACTTTACTTATGAGCAAATAACCACTTTCTATAAAAAAGATCGACTAAAATGTTGAGCAGATATGAAAATTTATTCCGTTAGACAATAATAGTCTTCACAAAACTGTTGGGTTTGCATGTTTGTCTTCCTTCATTGTGGTTGTAATTTTTGTTGTATTGTTATTGCTATTGTGGTTATTGTTTTATTTATTGTACTTAAGAAATGAATGTATATGTCGGAAAGTACCACTTGATGCCTAAACAACTTATAAATTGCCATAAAGTTTTATTTTCTCTTGGAGTTTTAGCCTTTTTTTAAACAATTTGTGTTAAACAATACGAACACTATTGCTCTTACATGTATTGTGTCCTTTTTAAATGAGAAAAGTTTGTTTTGCTTTTGACTTTCAAGTGTAAATTCAGAATTTAAGATAAATGCATAAGTTTGACTTATTAATTATTAAAGAAAAAATTGTGCTAAAGAAAGAACAGTCAAGTATAGTTGAATATATAATGGACTACTCAAAACCATTACATGGCAATATTACCAAAGAAGGGTTTTTATTTAGTTCCATTCTATACTAGTTCAGTTCTAGTTCAGTTCTAGTTCAGTTCTGGTTCAGTTCTAGTTCAGTTCTAGTTCAGTTCTAGTTCAGTTCTAGTTCAGTTCTAGTTCAGTTCTAGTTCAGTCTAGTTCAGTTCTAGTTCAGTTCTAGTTCAGTTCTAGTTCAGTTCTAGTTCAGTTCTAGTTCAGTTCTAGTTCAGTTCTAGTTCAGTTCTAGTTCAGTTCTAGTTCAGTTCTAGTTCAGTTCTAGTTCAGTTCTAGTTCAGTTCTAGTTCAGTTCTAGTTCAGTTCTAGTTCAGTTCTAGTTCAGTTCTAGTTCAGTTCTAGTTCAGTTCTAGTTCAGTTCTAGTTCAGTTCTAGTTCAGTTCTAGTTCAGTTCTAGTTCAGTTCTAGTTCAGTTCTAGTTCAGTTCTAGTTCAGTTCTAGTTCAGTTCTAGTTCAGTTCTAGTTCAGTTCTAGTTCAGTTCTAGTTCAGTTCCAGTTTCAGTTCTAGTTCAGTTCTAGTTCAGTTCTAGTTCAGTTCTAGTTCAGTTCTAGTTCAGTTCTAGTTCAGTTCTAGTTCAGTTCTAGTTCAGTTCTAGTTCAGTTCTAGTTCAGTTTCTAGTTCAGTTCTAGTTCAGTTCTAGTTCAGTTCTAGTTCAGTTCTAGTTCAGTTCTAGTTCAGTTCTAGTTCAGTTCTAGTTCAGTTCTAGTTCAGTTCTAGTTCAGTTCTAGTTCAGTTCTAGTTCAGTTCTAGTTCAGTTCTAGTTCAGTTCTAGTTCAGTTCTAGTTCAGTTCTAGTTCAGTTCTAGTTCAGTTCTAGTTCAGTTCTAGTTCAGTTCTAGTTCAGTTCTAGTTCAGTTCTAGTTCAGTTCTAGTTCAGTTCTAGTTCAGTTCTAGTTTCAGTTCTAGTTCAGTTCTAGTTCAGTTCTAGTTCTTCTAGTTCAGTTCTAGTTCAGTTCTAGTTCAGTTCTAGTTCAGTTCTAGTTCAGTTCTAGTTCAGTTCTAGTTCAGTTCTAGTTCAGTTCTAGTTCAGTTCTAGTTCAGTTCTAGTTCAGTTCTAGTTCAGTTCTAGTTCAGTTCTAGTTCAGTTCTAGTTCAGTTCTAGTTCAGTTCTAGTTCAGTTTTTAGTTCAGTTCAGTTCAGTTCAGTTCAGTTCTAGTTCAGTTCTAGTTCAGTTCTAGTTCAGTTCTAGTTCAGTTCTAGTTCAGTTCTAGTTCAGGTAGTTCTAGTTCAGTTCTAGTTCAGTTCTAGTTCAGTTCTAGTTCAGTTCTAGTTCAGTTCTAGTTCAGTTCTAGTTCAGTTTCTAGTTCAGTTCTAGTTCAGTTCTAGTTCATTTTCTAGTTCAGTTCTAGTTCAGTTTCAGTTCAGTTCTAGTTCAGTTTCTAGGTCAGTTCTAGTTCAGTTCTAGTTCAGTTCTGTTCAGTTCTAGTTCAGTTCTAGTTCAGTTCTAGTTCAGTTCGAGTTCAGTTCTAGTTCAGTTTCTATTCAGTTCTAGTTCAGTTCTAGTTCAGTTCTAGTTCAGTTCTAGTTCAGTTCTAGTTCAGTTCTAGTTCAGTTCTAGTTTTCAGTTCTAGTTTCCAGTTCAGTTCGTTCTAGTTCAGTTCTAGTTCAGTTCTAGTCAGTTCTAGTTCAGTTCTAGTTCAGTTCTAGTTCGTTCTAGTTCAGTTCTAGTCAGTTCTAGTTCAGTTTAGTTCAGTTCTAGAGTTCAGTCTAGTTCAGTTCTAGTTCAGTTCTAGTTCAGTTCTAGTTCAGTTCTAGTTCAGTTCTAGTTCAGTTCTAGTTCAGTTCTAGTTCAGTTCTAGTTCAGTTTCTAGTTCAGTTCTAGTTCAGGTCTAGTTCAGTTCTAGTTCAGTTCTAGTTCAGTTCTAGTTCAGTTCTAGTTCAGTTCTAGTTCAGTTCTAGTTCAGTTCTAGTTCAGTTCTAGTTCAGTTCTAGTTCAGTTCTAGTTCAGTTCTAGTTCAGTTCTAGTTCAGTTCTAGTTCAGTTCTAGTTCAGTTCTAGTTCAGTTCTAGTTCAGTTCTAGTTCAGTTCTAGTTCAGTTCTAGTTCAGTTCTAGTTCAGTTCTAGTTCAGTTCTAGTTCAGTTTAGTTCTTCTAGTTCAGTTCTAGTTCAGTTCTAGTTCAGTTCTTTTCAGTTCTAGTTCAGTTCTAGTTCAGTTTCTAGTTCAGTTTTAGTTCAGTTCTAGTTCAGTTCTAGTTCAGTTCTAGTTCAGTTCTAGTTCAGTTCTAGTTCAGTTCTAGTTCAGTTCTAGTTCAGTTCTAGTTCAGTTCTAGTTCAGTTCTAGTTCAGTTCTAGTTCAGTTCTAGTTCAGTTCTAGTTCAGTTCTAGTTCAGTTCTAGTTCAGTTCTAGTTCAGTTCTAGTTCAGTTCTAGTTCAGTTCTAGTTCAGTTCTAGTTCAGTTCTAGTTCAGTTCTAGTTCAGTTCTAGTTCAGTTCTAGTTCAGTTCTAGTTCAGTTCTAGTTCAGTTCTAGTTCAGTTCTAGTTCAGTTCTAGTTCAGTTCTAGTCAGTTCTAGTTCAGTTCTAGTTCAGTTCTAGTTCAGTTCTAGTTCAGTTCTAGTTCAGTTCTAGTTCAGTTCTAGTTCAGTTCTAGTTCAGTTCTAGTTCAGTTCTAGTTCAGTTCTAGTTCAGTTCTAGTTCAGTTCTAGTTCAGTTCTAGTTCAGTTCTAGTTCAGTTCTAGTTCAGTTCTAGTTCAGTTCTAGTTCAGTTCTAGTTCAGTTCTAGTTCAGTTCTAGTTCAGTTCTAGTTCTGTTCTAGTCCAGTTCTAGTTCATTTCTTGTTTATTTCGATTATTATATAGTAAATTAAAATGTTACAAATTGTTTAAGAATCCTAATTTAACTTGCATATTTTTATTGTCACCTTTCCCCAATGACTCACTATCGATAAAATTACGTACAGTTATTTTTTTTTAATTTTCAATTATATTTTTTGTCTAATTGAGTTTTGTTTCTTGGCTTTAATTACATTTGATTTTTATAGCGTCTTTTTTTAACACAGCTATTACATTTATATGTATGTAGAGGTAAAGCATAATAGACTCGTCATCGCTCTAACACACAGACACAGAGACTTACAACACATACTAAAATTGGTGAAAGGAACTATCCTACAGTTCCATTTAAATATCCCAACAAAAAAACAAAACTTGATAAAGCTTTTAAACGATACTACATAAATAAGTTTGATTTCAAATGGAACATTCTATTTGCAATAGGTTCCTTCTTCAGCCGATTATCCTTTACAGAATATACAGAAGGAGTTTTAAATGGCTAAACTTTAGATTACTTTGAGACGCTAAAGTGACAATTACTTTGCTATCTGCATTACTGAAGATAAAGAGTTAGATATTTAAGAAAAAGCAATACATTGACTTCTTGTAACATTGCTGGGAGACTTCCTTGGAAATTATTTTGCCAGTATACATAGTTATAAATTAACGTTAACAGCAGCTCTGTTTAGCAACTCAATGTGGCAGTAAGTTGTTAGTACTAGTAGATTTTACTTGCTGGTATCAAATACTTATCAGCACACTAAGGTTACTAGTTTCTCCTATTAAGTACTGCCAAACAGAGTTATTTTACGTTTTTTTTTTCTACTCTTTTCTGGCCGTAATTTTATCGTGACACTATTACAATTTGCTAGAGTCGCGTTTGAAAATAATTAAATTTTATTGAACCTAAATGACATTAAAAAGGGAAGAAAAAAAATATTGTAGCCAGAGTTTAACTACAACAATAAAGAGTGTAAAATTGATGTTGATGCTGTGTTTAGCCTGTTGGTAATTTTTTGTAAATGCCATCATACTAAATGATTTCCAGTTAGTATAAAACTAAAAAAAAAAACTTCAGCATTAATACGGAAAACCTTAAAAATCTTGTTTGTAACAACCGTAAAAATTATTCGCTAGAATTTACTAGTTTTTTTTTTTTTTTTTTTTGTTACATATTGTTATTTTTCTCATTTAAGTGCAGTTTTAATTAAAAACACACAAGAATTATAGATTAAATTACAAAGCCACAACGAAAAAAAGTGAACTCATATGAACATTAGATAAAATTACCAACACGTAACATTAAATGTGCTAAATGCCAGACTAATAAATATTTGTCACATCATACTAACAAATTTATATAAACAGAAATTTATAGAAAACAAAAAGAGGAGTTTTTATTTAACTCCCACTTTAACAGCATTTGAATAAAGCTACTTATTAGGGGTTAAAATGTTTTGTTTCACAAAATTGAATTAACAAATTGTTTAGTTGAATTTTAGTTATTTTGATTTATTAAGTCCAGTTCCAATTTTAAAATTAAATGACAGTGATCCTAGGTGTCCTATTTCCTTTCAAGTTTATTATTAGTTCAGTTGTAGTTCAGTTGTAGTTAAAGTATAGTTTAGTTCTAGTTCAGTTCTAGTTCAGTTCTAGTTCAATTCTAGTTCAGTTCTAGTTCAGTTCTAGTTCAGTTCTAGTTCAGTTCTAGTTCAGTTCTAGTTCAGTTCTAGTTCAGTTCTAGTTCAGTTCTAGTTCAGTTCTAGTTCAGTTATAGTTCAGTTCTAGTTCAGTTCTAGTTCAGTTCTAGTTCAGTTCTAGTTCAGTTCTAGTTCAGTTCTAGTTCAGTTCTAGTTCAGTTCTAGTTCAGTTCTAGTTCAGTTCTAGTTCAGTTCTAGTTCAGTTCTAGTTCAGTTCCAGTTCAGTTCTAGTTCAGTTCTAGTTCAGTTCTAGTTCAGTTTTAGTTCAGTTCTAGTTCAGTCCAAGTTCAGTTTTAGTTCAGTTTAGTTCAGTTTAGTTCAGTTAGTTCAGTTCTAGTAGTTCTAGTTCAGTTCTAGTTCAGTTCTAGTTCAGTTCTAGTTCAGTTCTAGTTCAGTTCTAGTTCAGTTCTAGTTCAGTTCTAGTTCAGTTCTAGTTCAGTTCCAGTTCAGTTCTAGTTCAGTCTAGTTCAGTTCTAGTTCAGTTCCAGTTCAGTTCTAGTTCAGTTCTAGTTCAGTTCTAGTTCAGTTCTAGTTCAGTTCTAGTTCAGTTCTAGTTCAGTTCTAGTTCAGTTCTAGTTCAGTTCTAGTTCAGTTCTAGTTCAGTTCTAGTTCAGTTCTAGTTCAGTTCTAGTTCAGTTCTAGTTCAGTTCTAGTTCAGTTCTAGTTCAGTTCTAGTTCAGTTCTAGTTCAGTTCTAGTTCAGTTCTAGTTCAGTTCTAGTTCAGTTCTAGTTCAGTTCTAGTTCAGTTCTAGTTCAGTTCTAGTTCAGTTCTAGTTCAGTTTAGTTCAGTTCTAGTTCAGTTCTAGTTCAGTTCTAGTTCAGTTCTAGTTCAGTTCTAGTTCAGTTTCTAGTTCAGTTCTAGTTCAGTTCTAGTTCAGTTCTAGTTCAGTTCTAGTTCAGTTCTAGTTCAGTTCTAGTTCAGTTCTAGTTCCTTCAGTTCTAGTTCAGTTCTAGTTCAGTTCTAGTTCAGTTCTAGTTCAGTTCTAGTTCAGTTCTAGTTCAGTTCTAGTTCAGTTCTAGTTCAGTCTAGTCAGTTCTAGTTCAGTTCTAGTTCAGTTCTAGTTCAGTTCTAGTTCAGTTCTAGTTCAGTTCTAGTTCAGTTCTAGTTCAGTTCTAGTTCAGTTCTAGTTCAGTTCTAGTTCAGTTCTAGTTCAGTTTCTAGTTCAGTTCTAGTTCAGTTCTAGTTCATTTCTAGTTCAGTTCTAGTTCAGTTTCTAGTTCAGTTCTAGTTCAGTTCTAGTTCAGTTCTAGTTCAGTTCTAGTTCAGTTCTAGTTCAGTTCTAGTTCAGTTCTAGTTCAGTTCTAGTTCAGTTCTAGTTCAGTTCTAGTTCAGTTCTAGTTCAGTTCTAGTTCAGTTCTAGTTCAGTTCTAGTTCAGTTCTAGTTCAGTTCTAGTTCAGTTCTAGTTCAGTTCTAGTTCAGTTCTAGTTCAGTTCTAGTTCAGTTCTAGTTCAGTTCTAGTTCAGTTCTAGTTCAGTTCTAGTTCATTTCTAGTTCAGTTCTAGTTCAGTTCTAGTTCAGTTCTAGTTCAGTTCTAGTTCAGTTCTAGTTCAGTTCTAGTTCAGTTCTAGTTCAGTTCTAGTTCAGTTCTAGTTCAGTTCTAGTTCAGTTCTAGTTCAGTTTCTAGTTCAGTTCTAGTTCAGTTCTAGTTCAGTTCTAGTTCAGTTCTAGTTCAGTTCTAGTTCAGTTCTAGTTCAGTTTCTAGTTCAGTTCTAGTTCAGTTCTAGTTCAGTTCTAGTTCAGTTCTAGTTCAGTTCTAGTTCAGTTCTAGTTCAGTTCTAGTTCAGTTCTAGTTCAGTTCTAGTTCAGTTCTAGTTCAGTTCTAGTTAAGTTCTAGTTAAGTTCTAGTTAAGTTCTAGTTAAGTTCTAGTTAAGTTCTAGTTAAGTTCTAGTTAAGTTCTAGTTAAGTTCTAGTTAAGTTCTAGTTAAGTTCTAGTTAAGTTCTAGTTAAGTCTAGTTCAGTTCTAGTCCCGTTCTAGTTCAGTTCTAGTTCAGTTCTGGTACAGTTCTAGTTAAATTGTAATTAATTTCCAGTTCAGTTCTAGTTATACTCTAGTAATATACTAAATATTTTAATGGTGAAGTAATTCTGAATAAATTTAATTGTGGCTATTTTAAATTCCAGGAGAATTTGAAAGCAAAAGAACCTGTTTTTTATTCAAAATGATATAAGTTCATATAAAAGATTTAACATTTAAAAATTTAATTCTAAATTATTATTTTAGTTGTAATTACTAAAAATGCTATCACAATCCTTATTTAAATCTTCTTTTAAATCACTTTAACATAAATTCCTTTAACATTTCTTGGAAAAGTTGCAATTTATAATACTACAATCCTTTCGCCTCTGTCTGTCTTTCTGTTTACGAATTCCCAGTATAAATTAATTTAAAAAACTTCAACCATTTGGCTGGCAGTTTTTATTAAGGATTCTTTAAACATATGTTTCCACATCCATCTCTCAGGATCTCTACTGTGTGTGTGTTCCTAAGTAATTGTGTGAGTGTGTGTGTTTGTATATTTGTGTGCATTTTTTATGTTATTTATTCTTATGGTTTATTTATGGTAGTGTATCATTTACACTTAATTAAAAGCCAAAGTTGAGTAGAATAGAAGAAAAAAAAAAAACAATAAACTAAATGTGAATAAGAGAAAGAATGAATGAAAGAAACTGCCAAACAGCAAAAAGAACAAGTAGTTAAATAAAAGTTTGTAATAGAAAAAAACAGGCAGAACTAAAATATACATATATTTGATATAAAATTAAAAGAAATAAGTTTAAATTACAGACATTTCAAATGTACACAAGTACTCACACCTAATATTTAAGTTCTTGCACATATGGCTGGAAATTGAAGCTATATTTACATCACTTTCACAAACAAACCAATTCGAGCAATTCTCTAACAATTTTCCTGCAATTGTTTAATGTGTAATTGTATGTGTGTATAATTGTAACTACAATAAAATATAGCATACTTTTGTGGGTGTCAACCAAACAAGTAAAATACACACACATACAAACTGCAAAATAGCATGAATGTATGAAAAGAAAAGATGCCAAAATAAAACGACATCAACATCTAGAATTTTGTTACAAATTGAATTGCCAACAAGCATTCATTTTAATGATACTCCAAAGGCATCTTACAATTACCAAAATGAAATTATACACCTAAGGCATTAAAATTAAGTTCCAATATATTATATCCTATACCGATCGCCAGAGAAGTAATTCTGATTTGACTGACTGATAAGTCCAATGTTTTCAAGTAAGTAAGTAATTATATAGTTCTAGTGTAGGGTGTAAAAATATCTATAAAGCAGGAATACAAAAATTGTTTTAACTAGAGATACTGTTTTAGTTCAAATCTCTTATGTAATCATGTAAAAGTAAAATATCTTATTAGAAATACTATGCCAATACAGTTCTGTAGAAAGGACATAGTTCATGAGGGTATTGTGAATGTCTGTGTAAGAAAACTTTCTTGATATTAATTGAAATTATACATAAATTTCATGCCAAAAACTTAGTACACAAATACATATACATATTCAGTGAAATATATGCAAGTGTCGATGTAAATTATTATTAAGTTGACTGTCCCTGAATTATACCATGTTTTGAAAAAAATTGAGCTTGTTTTGAAACAGAATATAGTCTACTCAGATTACATACTATATACATATAGTCTAATTACATATTACTTTAATAGCGGTACTAGACTGTTGCCTAGACTAGAGTACTTGGACTAGAGCCTACTGAAGATGAAGTCTGAAGTTTCAAGAATACTTTAGACTACGTACTATAGTATGATCGTAGTAAAAACTATTGTCTGCTATGTCTATAAACAATAGCATACTACAGTTTGCTTAGAGTTACGACTATTGACCACTCTGACCATTAATTATAGACTACTCTGAATACATACTATAGTCTACTCTGACTACTCAGACTATGATCTACAAAGTCTATAATTTACTCAGACTATAGTCTATATATAATATAGACTATAATCTACTCAGATTATAGACTATAGAGTACACAGTCTATAGACTTAGACTATAATCTACTCAGACTATAGACTATAGTCTGTTCAGTCTTTGACTTTTGAGACTAAGACTATAGACTATAGTCTACTCAGACTATAGACAATAGTCTACTCAGACTATAGACTATAGTCTACTCAGACTATCGACTATAGTCTACTCAGACTATTGACTATAGTCTACTCACACTATAGACTATAGTCTACTCAGTTTACTCAGACTATAGATTATAATCTGCTCAGACTATAGACTATAGTCTACTCAGACTATAGATTATAGTCTGCTCAGACTATAGATTATAGTCTGCTCAGACTATAGACAATAGTCTACTCAGACTACAGACTATATTCCACTCAGACTATAGACTATATTCTACTCAGATTATAGACTATAGTCTACTCAGACTATAGACAATAGTCTACTCAGACTATAGACAATAGTCTACTCAGACTATAGACTATAGTCTATAGTCTCTTCAGACTATAGACTATAGTCTCCTCAGACTATATACTATATATAGTCTACTCAGACTATTGTCTATTATAGTCTATTCAGACTATTATGTTTAGTCTAATCGGACTATAGACTATAATCTAATCAGACTGTAGTCTACTCAGACTATTAACTATAGTATACTCAGACTATAGACTATAGTCTACTCAGACTATTGGCTATAGTCTACTCAGACTACAGACTATAGTCTACTCAGACTAAGACTATAGACTATAGTCTACTCAGACTATAGACTATAGTCTACTCAGACTATAGACTATAGTCTACTCTGACTATAGATTATAGTCTACTCAGACTATAGACTATAGTCTACTCAGACTATAGACTATAGTCTACTCTGACTATAGTCTACTCAGACTATAGTATATAGTCTACTCAGACTATAGACTACAGTCTATTCAGACTATAAACTATAGTCTACTCAAACTATAGACTAAAATTTATATAGACTAAAGTCTACTCAGACTATAGACTATAGTCTACTAAGACTATAGGCTATAATCTACTCAGACTAAAGACTATAGTCTACTCAGACTATAGTCTATAATCTATTCAGACTATAGACAATAGTCTACTATGTCATTATTTTACCCCAGGATGATGTTGGAGGTAAGTACTTACCGCGCTCGCTTACAAGTAAGGAGTTAGGTATGTACTTACTTAGATTGCCTGCAAATAGAGAGTTAAATAATTACATAGTTTTGTTTCTGAGACAAAATGACTACAAGAATACGTCCACTGTGTCTATTATTAGTTTTCACAAAAAAGAAAAACAAATCGACATAAAACGATTGAACGCTACGACGCTTATTGTGAATTGTATAACTCTTCAAAAAAATAAAATATAAAATTTTAGATTAAAATTTTAAAAAATCCTTTAGTAATTTAAAGGGTACATTAGCAACAAACAAATGATTTAAGAGCAATAAAAGTGGTCGAGAAAACAAATACAATTCTATTAAAAAGAAACTAAGATATAATGAAAAGCACTGCCAATTGGCAGTCATACATGTATGTGTATTTAAGTAGAAAGAGAAAACATATGATCCTGCAGGGCATGAGGATTAAAGCACTTAATATTTAAGTTTTTACAAATACCGGTCTGGAACTTTACTTTCATTTTTAGTGACACCCTATTGTTATTGCCGCTACACTTGCTGCATTGCTTTTACCATGAATTGTGGCTGTTTTATAATTCTTTCTATTACCTATTTGTTTTTCTTAAATTTTTGCCATAAAAAGCAATTCTATTATTTTATTGGCAAAACCCTCTTTTTTTGGTTAGTTTATAGTGTATATTATTTATGTGAAAATATATCTTTGAAGTTGATATTTGTTTATTTCTTTTTCACTATTTAAACCTCAAATTTATATTTTTAATTGTATTTGTATTCATAATTTTTATACTTTATTGTTGCATACTTTTGATAGTAATTTACATTTACATTTTCCTTTTTCATTATTTTACAGGATTTTATTTGGAGATCGCGCTTTGTGTTTGGCTTCTACTAAAGTTGCAGCAGAGCAAATAAGTGAGTATTATATATATATATATATATATATGTATTTGTGTGTATGTTTATAAAACAGTTTGATATTAGAGACATTAATTAACTTAAATTGTTGAACAATTATGAAACTACTTGTTATTAGATACTTTTTATTAATAGAAGTTTAATTAGGGCATATACAACAGCCATATTTAATTGGTTATATTTATTACAAGTAATAAATTTCTTTGGAAAAATTTTTATAATAGTTTTATTGTTAACGCTATAAGCTAAGAATATGTACTATTGTCCAGACTATAGACTACAGTAGAGACTATAGTCTATAGTCGAGACTATAGACTACAGTCCACACTATAGTCTATAGTCCGGAGTATAGGCTACAGTCCAAACTATCGACTATAGTTCGTACTATAGACTAGATTACATACTATATTCCAGACTATATATTATAGTCCAGACTATATACTATAGTCCAGACTATATACTATAGACCAGATTATAAGCTATAGTTCAGACTATAGACTATAGTCCAGACTGTAGACTATAGTCCAGACTATAGACTATAGTCCAGACTATAGACTATAGTCCAGACTATAGACTATAGTCCAGACTATAGACTATAGTCCAGACTATAGACTATAGTCCAGACTATAGAGTATAGCCTAGACTATAGACTATAGTCCAGACTATTGACTATAGTCCTAACTATAGACTATAGTCCAGACTATAGACTATAGTCCAGACTATAGACCATAGTCCAGACTATAGACTATAGTCTAGACCATAGATTATAGTCCCGACTATAGACTATAGTCCAGCCTATAGACTATAGTCCAGACTATTGACTACAGTCCACACTATGGACTATAGTCCAGACTATTGACTATAGTCCTAACTATAGACTATAGTCCAGACTATAGAGTATAATTTAGACTACAGACTATAGTCTGACTTTAGTTCAGACTATAGACTATAGTCCAGACTATTGACTATAGTCCAGACTATAGACTATAGTCCAGACTATAGACTATAGTCCAGACTATAGACTATAGTCCAGACTATAGACTATAGTCCAGACTATAGACTATAGTCCAGACTATAGACTATAGTCCAGACTATAGACTATAGTCCAGACTATAGACTATAGTCCAGACTATAGACTATAGTCCAGACTATAGACTATAGTCCAGACTATAGACTATAGTCCAGACTATAGACCATAGTCCATACTATAGACTATAGTCCAGACTATAGACTATAGTCCAGACTATAGACTATAGTCCAGACTATGGACTATAGTCCAAACTATAGATTTTAGCTAATTTTGTACGATTGACTACTTTCCTGCCTATAGGCTATAGTCAAGACTATAAACTGTAGTGCAGACTATAGTTCAGCCTATATACTATAGTCCGGAATAAGTATATACTATAGTTCAAAATATACTATAACCCAGACTAGTAACTAAACTGACTACAGCTCAGATTACAGTGCGGTCTGTTGGTTGGACCAGAGTCCAGACTGTATTTCATACAGTAATCCAGACTGTAGTTCTAACTGTACTCCCGACTATTAAACTGTTGGTTAGACTGCCGTATATAAAATAGATTTTTGATATTCTGATTATAAACAAATTCTATATGGTTTGTTCTCTGAAGAATAGAAAATCGTGTCCCTTATAAATTGTTAAATTTATTAACATTTAAAAGTCCTGGATTTTTAACGGTAATACTTTCAAACATTCAACCAAAATTTGAAAATCTCTTACTTTATACTTTATCTGTATTTCATTCTACATTTACAGTTTTTGCTTATTATAGTATTATTATTTGTATAAAACATTACATAATTATAATTTACATCATAAATAATTAAACACACTAAAGCCTAGGTAAACGGCCTAAATTATCAATACATAAGTGTAAAACACAAAGCTCGACAGTATTTTATATGTTGTTTTACTTTTTATAAATATATTTATGTTTGCTGTTTAAAAATTTCCCAAATATCTACATAATTTGGCCGCCGCCAACCTAGCCATCAGTGTTTAATTATAATGAGCAGGTGTTTTGAAGGATTTTTGTATAAAAGCCAACAATATAAAACTAAATTAATGATAATTGAAAAACATAATGATTAAAATGATACAAATTGTTTATGAACAAAAAGTAGGAAAAAAAGAAGCGAAATGCAAACACTTTAAATGAAAACAAAATAAGAGAAGAAAAGAAACGCTATAAACGTTAACTTATAAAAGGAGAAAAATGATTTTTTATTAAATTACATATTTTTTTTTTTTTGTATGAGAAAAGTTTTAGAGCTTTTTCTTCATATTATATCGCAAATACAGGTAAATGGGGGAAAAGAAGTGCTGAAGAATATGCAATATTTTTTCTGTTTGAAAAGAAAAGTAAATACATTAAATGAAAGTTAAAAGCTTAAGAAAAAAGAAAAAAAAAAACATATTGCAGTTGAATGAATGAAGTTGTAATTGAACAAGAAAATATACACAAGATAATTTTTAAGCGAATAATATTAAAGTTGTTAAGCTGACGGAAACGGAAATGAAATTTATAGTTAGAGTGGGAAGGCGTTTAAGATGAGATTTAGTATATATTAAAATTTTAAGTTATGCTAACAAAAAAAAAAAAAAAAAAAAAAAATAGCATAAAATGTTATAAAATCTTCTATGAGTTTCAAATCATTAGAATAAAATAAAAATCAATATATCTTTGCCTTCATAAAACTGTACATTTTAGTTACAAATTGAATTGTTTAGATTTTTTTTTTACATTGTTATTATTCTTTGCAAAATTTTGAACATATGTATGTTAAATTTTTTCTCTTATTCAAAACTAAAACATATTGACACAGATTCTCTTGTGTTGTCAATAATACCATAAAAAGGCAATATGTAAAGTGGGAGCAAATACTAAATATTGTATTCTATTCAAGGTTTTCTGTTACAATTTTTCCTGTCAATAGCTTAAAATTTTATGTTACATTGCTATATAGTAACGTGCATAGAAAACTTATGGAGATATGTATTAGAGAATTTTCAGGTCTTCTACAAGCATTTGTAGGTATATAACTTAATAGTGTCAGCTGAAAAGTAATTTTGAAAAGGACATAACCGATTTTTCTATATAAAAACACTTTTTAAAGTTTTTATAAAATATAGCAAAATGGAAAAATAAAGTCGGTTATGTCCTATCATCTAATACCCTATAACACCTATGAGTACATTTATAATATTTTTGAAACATATTTTACTTTAAACTAATCTTCAAAAAGTTAGTTTGTCTGGAGAATATAAACCACTATTTCCTTCACTTCGGTGAGAAGCGTGTACTGTACGTGAACGCCTACCTTGTCGGCCTTTTTTTTGATCCCTTAAGGACACACAGGTGAAATTTGTTTTACATAGCAGACACCGAATCAGTTCAGTTCTAGTTTAGTTCAGTTCTAGTTCAGTTTTAGTTCTAGTTCAGTTAGTTCAGTTTTAGTCAGTTTTAGTTCAGTTCTAGTTCAGTTCTAGTTCAGTTCTAGTTCAGTTCTAGTTCAGTTCTAGTTCAGTTCTAGTTCAGTTCTAGTCAGTTCTAGTTCAATTCTAGTTCAGTTCTAGCTCAGTTCTAGTTCAGTTCTAGTTAGTTCTAGTTCAGTTCTAGTTCAGTTCTAGTTCAGTTTCTAGTTCAGTTCAGTTCAGTTCTAGTTCAGTTCTAGTTCAGTTCTAGTTCAGTTCTAGTTCAGTTCTAGTTCAGTTTCTAGTTCAATTCTAGTTCAGTTTTAGTTCAGTTCTTAGTTCAGTTCTAGTTCAGTTCTAGTTCAGTTCTAGTTCAGTTCTAGTTCAGTTCTAATTCAGTTCTAGTTCAGTTCTAGTTCAGTTCTAGTTCAGTTCTAGTTCAGTTCTAGTTCAGTTCTAGTTCAGTTCTAGTTCAGTTCTAGTTCAGTTCTAGTTCAGTTCTAGTTCAGTTCTAGTTCAGTTCTAGTTCAGTTCTAGTTCAGTTCTAGTTCAGTTCTAGTTCAGTTCTAGTTCAGTTCTAGTTCAGTTCTAGTTCAGTTTCTAGTTCAGTTCTAGTTCAGTTCTAGTTCAGTTCTAGTTCAGTTCTAGTTCAGTTCTAGTTCAGTTTAGTTCAGTTCTAGTTCAGTTCTAGTTCAGTTCTAGTTCAGTTCTAGTTCAGTTCTAGTTCAGTTCTAGTTCAGTTCTAGTTCAGTTCTAGTTCAGTTCTAGTTCAGTTCTAGTTCAGTTCTAGTTCAGTTCTAGTTCAGTTCTAGTTCAGTTCTAGTTCAGTTCTAGTTCAGTTCTAGTTCAGTTCTAGTTCAGTTCTAGTTCAGTTCTAGTTCAGTTCTAGTTCAGTTCTAGTTCAGTTCTAGTTCAGTTCTAGTTCAGTTCTAGTTCAGTTCTAGTTCAGTTCTAGTTCAGTTCTAGTTCAGTTCTAGTTCAGTTCTAGTTCTAGTTCAGTTCTAGTTCAGTTCTAGTTCAGTTCTAGTTCAGTTCTAGTTCAGTTCTAGTTCAGTTCTAGTCAGTTCTAGTTCAGTTCTAGTTCAGTTCAGTTCTAGTTCAGTTCTAGTTCAGTTCTAGTTCAGTTCTAGTTCAGTTCTAGTTCAGTTCTAGTTCAGTTCTAGTTCAGTTCTAGTTCAGTTCTAGTTCAGTTCTAGTTCAGTTCTAGTTCAGTTCTAGTTCAGTTCTAGTTCAGTTCTAGTTCAGTTCTAGTTCAGTTCTAGTTCAGTTCTAGTTCAGTTCTAGTTCAGTTCTAGTTCAGTTCTAGTTCAGTTCTAGTTCAGTTCTAGTTCAGTTCTAGTTCAGTTCTAGTTCAGTTCTAGTTCAGTTCTAGTCAGTTCTAGTTCAGTTCTAGTTCAGTTCTAGTTCAGTTCTAGTTCAGTTCTAGTTCAGTTCTAGTTCAGTTCTAGTTCAGTTCTAGTTCAGTTCTAGTTCAGTTCTAGTTCAGTTCTAGTTCAGTTCTAGTTCAGTTCTAGTTCAGTTCTAGTTCAGTTCTAGTTCAGTTCTAGTTCAGTTCAGTTCTAGTTCAGTTCTAGTTCAGTTCTAGTTCAGTTCTAGTTCAGTTCTAGTTCAGTTCTAGTTCAGTTCTAGTTCAGTTCTAGTTCAGTTCAGTTCTAGTTCAGTTCAGTTCTTCAGTTCTAGTTCAGTTTCAGTTCTAGTTCAGTTCAGTTCTAGTTCAGTTCAGTTCAGTTCAGTTCTAGTTCAGTTCAGTTCTAGTTCAGTTCAGTTCTAGTTCAGTTCAGTTCTAGTTCAGTTTTAGTTCAGTTCTAGTTCAGTTCTAGTTCAGTTCTAGTTCAGTTCTAGTTCAGTTCTAGTTCAGTTCTAGTTCAGTTCTATTTCAGTTCTAGTTCAGTTCTAGTTCAGTTCTAGTTCAGTTCTAGTTCAGTTCTTGTTCAGTTCTAGTTCAGTTCTAGTTCAGTTCTAGTTCAGTTCTAGTTCAGTTCTAGTTCAGTTCTAGTTCAGTTCTAGTTCAGTTCTAGTTCAGTTCTAGTTAAGTTCTAGTTCAGATCTAGTTCAGTTCTAGTTCAGTTCTAGTTCAGTTCTAGTTCAGTTCTAGTTCAGTTCTAGTTCAGTTCTAGTTCAGTTCTAGTTCAGTTCTAGTTCAGTTCTAGTTCAGTTCTAGTTCAGTTCTAGTTCAGTTCTAGTTCAGTTCTAGTTCAGTTCTAGTTCAGTTCTAGTTCAGTTTTAGTTCAGTTCTAGTTCAGTTTTAGTTCAGTTCTAGTTCTGTTCTAAATCAGTTCTAGTACAGTTTTAGTACAGGTTTAGTTCAGTTTTAATTCAGGTCTGCATTGCCTCCTGCTTTTTACCGTTATGTTAGGTTCTATGGTCAAACTTCGAGTAAAATTATTATCTTTGGTTACAGCACCTCTTTTCAAAAGCACCAAAGGGAGGTGTTTATATATCCATATATCAATTTAGCAATGTCCGTCCATCTGCCTGTTCGTCTGTGTATAACTTCGGTATACAAATCTTGAATAATTTTATCAAACATACTTTCAAGAAGTTTTCAAAATAATGGTTTTGTTGATGTCGAAATTAAAACACACTATGGTGAAGGATCTATAAGATTCGGCACAGTAATTATTTGTTTTTATTTTCAATTTTACCATTTAAGCCCTTTTTCCCTTGAATAGAATTATTCATATAAATTCTCCTACACATGCATTTAAAAAATATTCCTACAACAACGAACAATATGCTTGTTTTTTTATAAATATTTTCTTTCGGCCTCAACCCTTTCATACAACCAATATGCAAAACCCCATAAGTAGGCAACAGTTTTCAAAGGTATGATGCGCCCAGCACAAGACCTTGTTGCATAACGTACATAGAAAAACCTTTTAATAGATAAATCGAAAGAAATATTTCTATAAGAATTTCTCAAGAAAATATTGTATTTAAATTTTCAACAAAAATTTACAACAGTTGTTGTTTTTTTTCTTTTTTTTTTCATTTTAATATTAAAGATTTTTTTTTTGTTTTTGCGTTGTTTTGCAATAATTCAAGCATGAGTGAGTTTTAAATGCTTTCAAGAAATTGATAAGTTTTTATCAATTGCTAAACAGCAGAATAAATTTCAAATGCCTATTTTCGAAAATTTTGTTAAGAAATTTGAAAAGGCAGCCAAGAAAAGATAATATTGATAGTAAGAAACTCTTTTACAAATTGTTTTGTTTAAGTTTAGATATTGCTCTATTTCCTTTTATAGCATAGTTTAGGGAGAAAAACAAAAAAAAAAAAAAAAAAAAAAAAATATTGTTATGAGAATATAAAGAATTTGTTTTTAAGCTTCAATGAAGAAATAGTTTAATATATAATATAATATATTGAATCTAACAACTAATGTGTATAATATTTGAATATTTAATTCTTATCTTTGGGTTTTTACTGAGATAAATGCAACATATTTTAAGTTTTACACTTCAATAGTTATTGTCTAGTTTTAGGCTTATATACAATAAATTTAAATAAATATTACAAATGTAAGTTTGTATGTAAACAAATGCATTTAAGTTAAAGCATATAATTTCTTTTGTGTTATGAAGTTTTAATATTTCATTATATTTTATTAATATTTATATTAAATTCCATTGTTTTATAAATATATTTAAAGTTATGGCAATTTAATTTACAATTACCAATTCATTAACTGGTATAATGAAAACTGCACACTGTTATAAACTCAGATTGCTCAGTAATGATAAATATTTTCAGTGGATTTGATTACTGCTATTACGGTTAGAGAAGAGCCAAGGCATAATATAATGAAAACTATTAACAATAGCAAATAGAAACACCAGTGCTGTAAAGGAATGGGAAATTTAAAATAATTTATTTTCAGAATTTTTAATTTTATTTTGAGAAAATGTATGCAAATATAAAAGATCCCTTGCATAAAGTACAAATGTATGTGTGATAGAATTATTCAAGATTAGTATCCCGCAGTTACATATATGTCAGTTGGATATCATTACTTGTTAAAAGGATGATGAGTATAAATATACAATATTATGAAAAAGAACTTAATATCTTATAGGGAATTTTTTCTAAAATTTATTAAACCAAAATATAAAAGAAAATTACAATAAAAATCAACTTAAAACTCACAATTTAAAAATACAACTATGTTAACACAAAACATCTCTAAGAAAACAATTCACAACTAATCAATAATTATAACATCCGATCCAATAACAGTCTCCCAATCTATATCAGTATTATTGCAATCTCTCGTCATAGTGCCCGACGCTTCCTGAAAACCAACAAACTCTTCACTACTAACCCCAGGTTCATCTTCGGCAAAACAGTAGTAATTATCATCATCATCATCATCTTCCTCCTCATCATCGGTATCAGTATAGAAATCTAATTCTTCTTCATAACTATTATTCTCAGAATATGTCCGCTCATCTTCCTCGTAATTATCATCATCATCTCCGGTTAGATCATGAATAGTATCGACTTCACCTTCATATTCATCCAAATCTATATATTGCCGGGTATTATCTGGATTTTCTCCATTATTATCATAGTCTGAGGCTAAAGCCATAAATTCTTCCAAAATACAAATTTGTTCGGGGGGAATCGATTGAGTGGCCGTCAGGGTAGAATTTGTATCTTGTGTTGCAGTAATTTCGGAATATTTACGTTTAGTCTTAAGAGCAGAAGTATAAATTCCATTGTATTCCATTATATTCAAACTGCTTTTTTTAACAAATTATACCCAGTAGGAATTTTAAGAAGATAAGAAACAAGGACTGGGTATGGCTTTAATAATAAGTCCACACAGTTTTTTCACCGCCCATCCAATTGAAATTATTCAATCAAATCATAATAATATTCCCGCTTTCAATTAGTCCTCGAATTATGTAAATAAGCTCAATCATTTTTTTCACAGCTTAAATCAATAACCCTATAGAAACTTTTGGAGATCAGAATCAGAGACAAAAAGTTTAGCCACAACTTTTTGGATGTATAACAAGCTGATGAGGTTTAAGAAAAACCCGAATTTTTGTGACCTTTGACCTAAAATATCCCGCTTAGCATACACACTTAATGTAAGTCTATTTGGAACCTCGAGACAGCAAATTTCATTTAACTAGACTAAAGTTGAAAATTTGTAATGAAACTGCAGTTCTATTTTACTTTTCAGAACATTTTGACAATAGAATACCCTCACGCAATGATTCATTACTTTTCTATATTACTAAGTAATCAACAAACTAGTCAAAAGACTATCGGATGGATTGGCCAATAGACTAGTTCACATATCAATCAATAGTTAAGTCTATAGACTTAAGAGCAGAGTAGTCATAGAATATTCAGTAAACTGCTGCATAATTAAGTTCATAGACTAGTCAACAGAATGGTCCACAGACCAGTTCATACACAAATTAATTTACTAGTCCATAGTCAATATTAGGCTAATCAACAGGCTAGTTGATTAGTCTACAGTCTGGTTTGCAGTTTAGTCAATATATCAAATTTTCCGAAATTTTTAAAACAGAAAAGTAATAAACTGGTCTATAAATAGAATAGTTCACTAGTCTATAGAATAGCTAACAGCAAAGTCAATAGACTAAACAAAAGACTGGTCGATAGAGTAATGGTCCATAACCTAGTCCATAAATAGAATAGTTCACTGGTCTATAGAATAGTTAATAGCATAGTCTATAAACTAAACAAAAGACTGGTCAATAGAGTAGCCAAAAGACTTTTTTATAGACTAGCTTATAGAGATGACAATAGATTAGTCTATAGACTACTCCAAGGAACAGACAATTGACTAGTTGATAGACTAGGCAAAACACTAGTTCATAGACAAGTCCATAGACTAGTATATAGTTTAGTCCATATACTGGCCAATGGCTTAGTCAATAGACTAGTTCAAATACCAGTCAATTGACTAGTCAATAGATAAGTGATACACTATTTAATAGACCAGTCAATAGATTAGTCAATAGACTAACTAGTACATAGACTAGTCAATAGAATAGTCATTAGGCTAGTCAAAATACCGTTTCATAGATCAGACCAAAGACTAGTCAATAGATTAAGCAATAAACTAGTTAATACACAGGTCTATAGACTAGTCAATAGATAATTTCATGGACTATTCAAAAGACATGTAAATAGACTGGTCCATAAAGATGTCAATACTCTAGTCCTTAAAATATCCCATGAAATAGTCAATAGATTAGTCCGTAGACTAATATATTAGTTTATTCACTATTTAACTCAAAGATTAATAAATCTATTGATCAGCTAATGGACTAGTTTTTAACTGTCAATAGACTAGCTCACAGACTATACCATTTTTTGGTCAATAAATTAGACGATAGTCTAGTCAATAGTTTAGAACATAGATTAATCCAAAAACTAGTTAATAGACTACTT
The DNA here is from genome assembly GCF_015586225.1 of Lucilia sericata. Taxonomy (NCBI): domain Eukaryota; kingdom Metazoa; phylum Arthropoda; class Insecta; order Diptera; family Calliphoridae; genus Lucilia; species Lucilia sericata. The sequence continues at coordinate 69,582 of NW_023994445.1, read as the reverse complement.
AATAGACTAATCAATATACTGATTCACAGTTAGTCAAGAGACTGTTCAATAGATTTGTCAATATACTACTCAATAGACTTGTAATATGTTAGTCCATAGACCAGTAAATAGAATAGTTATTAGACTGGTCCATAGACTAGTTAAAAAACTAATCAATAGACTAGTTAATAGTCTAGTCAATAGACTGGTCTAGAGACTAGTTAGTAGACTCGTCAATAGACAAGAGAATGGGGTAGTCAATAGAATATTCAGTGGACTAGTCAATAGACTTGTCAGTAAACTAGTTAGAAGATTAGTCAATAGACTAGTCAGTAGACTAGTCAATAGACAAGAGACTAGACTAGTCAATAGACAAAAGACTAGACTAATCAATAGACAAGAGACTAGACTAGTCAATAGAATAGTCAGTGGACTTGTCAGTAAAGATAAGATTAGTCAATAGACTAGTCAGTAGACTAGTCCATAGACTAGTCAGAATATTAGTCAATAGACTAGTCCAAATACTAGTCAATTGTCTAGTCATTAGACTAGTCCATAGAATAGTCAAAAATACTAGTCCATATACAAATCAATAAGCTAGTTTATATACTAGTCAATAGATTAGTCCATAGGTTAGTCATTAGAATAATCCATAGACTTTTCAATAGAATAGTCTAGTCAATAGATTGGTCTATAGACTAAACAATAGACTACTTAATAGACTAGTTAACATATTATTCAATAGACTTGCTAATAATTTAATCCATAAAGTATTAAGTAGAATAGTCGATAGACTACTCCATAATATAGTCAATAGACAAGTCCAAACTCTAGTCAATAGATTAATCTATATACTAGTCAATAGAGTAGACTACAGACTAAACTTGTAAATAGAACAAGCAATAGAGTAGTGCGTAGACTTCTCAGGGCTTGTCCTTTCAATGTTAGTAGCACAAATAACGTTCATGGAAGTCCTTAATATTTTGTTCTCCAAAATAATCCTACTGGGTGAAATTTGTACACAAAAAGACATCATCAAAATCTTATGTTATCAATACACACCGTTTTCTTTTCCTTTAACGCATCTCGGCATATGGGACACTTATTAGCCCAGGGATATTTTTTATAGGATTTATAAACATCCAGACAGCCATAGCAAAATGAGTGACCACAGTGTATACGCACCGGTGAACGTTTTTGATCTAAACACAAAACACAACGTTCGGCTGAAGCAGTCATTGTTGAATCGGTCATATTTTTTTGATTAGTTCTTCTTTTAGTTTTTTTTTTCTTTATTATTAATGGATGCAGATAGAAAATTCAGAAAAATATTGAATATTTTAGGCTTTTTGCGTTTCCTTTATATTTATTTGGCGTTAAGAGAAATAAATTGTGCTATATATAGTTGTAAGAAAAATATAATAAATAATATGAAGGAAAAGTCAAAAATTTTATTAAGTAGAAAATAGAATCTACAATGACAGCTTTTAGGTATAAATCAATCGGAGTTATAGGGTATAGGTTTGAGGATAGGGGACACGGTAAAGAAATTTAGGAATAAAGCTTCAAGCATTAAAAACTAAGAAAGAAAGAGGTATAAAAAGTTCTAATCATTCTAAAACATTCTCTTATGATGGGCATATTGTAGGACCGCTCTTATAAACCGTTACTACACCTCCCCTCCTCTACATTTTTCATTACATTATAAATATTTTATTATTCTAATGTAAATATGATTGATGTACAAATTTGGTTTTATTTTTCCCTTTTCAACTCTTTACTCTAGCTGCCTGCTTCCCAACACTCTTGACTTTAAACAACTAAGTGTGTGAGAAAGAGATGAAGATGAAGTAAGAGTGTGTGCATTTCTAAGTGCATGAGTCTGTAAGTGTCCTTTTTAGCTCTTTGACGTTGCATTTTTGGTTGTGTCTGTAGGAAATGCTGAGTTTAGAAAATTTTCCGGCATTATTTTAAATTGAGGATATAAAATTTCTTCTAGTATGAACAGTATAAACACTACTGCAACCAGCATTTTTATTATATTTATTCTTTCTGTTTCTGTTTTTTTGTTTTTCATTTATTTTTTATGTTTTTATTTAACCCACTTGCAATACATAGGAAAAAAAAGTATTCAGTTTAGTATGAGTGTGGTGTGCATATGACAAAAATATTTTATGTATTTTTTCATTTGTAAGCAAGAGTTTTTGTTGGTATGTAGAGTAGGGTATTGTTAAAATGGGTACATCCAGTATATGTATATCTATATTATCATATGAGTATATACATATATTTCTTTATAAGACATTATTGTTCAAATGTTAGAGTTGAAGATTTGCTAAGATTTTATATATAGGTTTTGTTGTTGTTTTTGTGTTTTAACATTTCTTTTTTGTTGTTGTTGTCGTTTTTTTGGCTGCATAACGGAAGGAAATATATAAATGCAATTTTATGAAGTCAAAAATTGTAAAAAGGATTTCAAAATGGTTAGAGATATAAATTCTTTTACTGTATTGTTTTTATCTAGGTTTTTTCTTTTTTTTTGTGGTTTCTATATGTATATTTTTTTTCATATTTTAAAAGAAATATGCTGTTACTAGTAATGCATTTATTTAAGAATTTATTGTTATTTAATATTAATATTTTTATATGTTATAAAAATGTTATAAAAATGCTTTAAATAATTGTCATATTTCGGTATGTATTTATATAATCTTTATAAAAGATTTATTCTTAGTCATTTAACAAAAGTTTATTGAACATATTTTCATAGAAAACTTTCATAAATGTTTGTGAATGGGGACCTAAATGTTGATAAATTTTTTGAAGTACAAAATTTTCTTCACACTTTACGGAATTGCTAATTATAAGAGGTCAGTTTGAAAACATAGACATGTACCTAAGTAGTTTGCATAGAACAGGCCCAATAGTGGGCTAGGTGTATTTACTCATCCCCCTCTCAACCTCACCTTATTACTTTAGAATAGTCCTTAGCCTTGTCAATATACTAGTCCATAGACAAGACCATAGACTGGTCCATAGACTAGTCAATAGTCTAGTCCATAGAATAGTCAATAGACTAATGAATTGACTTGTTCATAGAATAGCCAATAGACTAGTCCATAGACTAGTCCATAGACTAGTCTATAGACTAGTTAATAGACTAGTAAATAGGTTAGTTAATAGACTAGTAAATAGACTAGTTAATTAGCTAGCCAATAGACTTGTCACTAGACCAGTCTATAGACTAGTTCATAGACAAGTCAATAAACCAGTAAATATACTAGTTTATAGAATAGTCAATAGAATAGTTAATAGAACAGTCAATAGACAAGTCGACAGAATATTCAAGAGACTAGTCCTTAGATTAGTCAATAAACAAGTCAATAGCATTGTCTATAGAATAGTCAAGAGACTAGTCCTTAGATTAGCCAATGAACAAGTCAATCGAATAATCAATAGACCAGTGAACAGTCTAGTCCAAGGACTAGTCAATAGACTAATCAATAGAGTAGTTAATAGACTAGTCAATAGAGTAGTCAACAGACTAGTCAATTGACCAGTCCATAGACCATTAAATAGACTAGTTAATAGACTAGTCAACAGACTATTCAATAGAATAGTCAATAGAATAGTTAATAACATAGTTAATAGGTTAGTGAATAGACTAGTCAAAAGACTAGTCCATAGAATAGACCATAGAACAGCCAATAGAGTAGTCCATAGAATAGTCAATAGATTAGTCAATAGACAAGTCCACAGTATAGTCTATAGTCTAATCCTTAGACTAGTCCATAGACTAGCAAAAGACTAGTCAATATAATATCAATAGACTAGAATAGTCAATAGGCCAGTCAATAGACTAGTCCCTAGGATAGTTAATAGAATAGTCCATAGGCTAGTCAATAGACTAGTTAATAGACTAGTCAAAAGACTAGTCAATAGAATAGTTAATAACATAGTTAATAGGTTAGTGAATAGACTAGTCAAAAGACTAGTCCATAGAATAGACCATAGAACAGCCAATAGAGTAGTCCATAGAATAGTCAATAGATTAGTCAATAGACAAGTCCACAGTATAGTCTATAGTCTAATCCTTAGACTAGTCCATAGACTAGCAATAGACTAGTCAATATAATATCAATAGACTGGAATAGTCAATAGGCCAGTCAATAGACTAGTCCCTAGGATAGTTAATAGAATAGTCCATAGGCTAGTCAATAGACTAGTTAATAGACTAGTCAAAAGACTAGTCAGTAGACTAGTCAATAGAATAGTTAATAACATAGTTAATAGGTTAGTGAATAGACTAGTCAAAAGACTAGTCCATAGAATAGACCATAGAACAACCAATAGAGTTGTCCATAGAATAGTCAATAGATTAGTCAATAGACTAGTCAATAGAATAGTTAGTACACTAGTCAATTGAATAACCTGGCGACTAGTCCATATACTAGTCGATAGAATAGTCAATAGAGTAGTCCATAGAATAGTCAATAGACTAATCCTTAGACAAGTCCATAGACTAGCAATAAACTAGAATAGTCAAGAGACTAGTCCAATGGATAGTTAATATACTAGTTAATATAATTGTCAATAGAATAGTACATAGGCTAGTCAATAGACTAGTCAAAAGACTAGTCAATAGAATAGCATAGTTAATAGATTAGTCAATAGAATAGTCATGAGACTAGTTCATATACTAGTCAATAGACTAGGCCATAGAGGAATCAATAGACTAGTTCATAGAATAGTCCATAGAACAATCAATAGAGTAGTCCATAGAATAGTCCTTTGACTAGTCCATAAACTAGCCAATTAACTAATCAATTAACAATTCCATAGACTAGTCAATAGACTAGATCATAGACTAGACCATAAATTAGTTATTATGCTCATTTTAACGATATGTTATACTTATGTACATATGCATGTATGTGTTCATATGCTCAAGCATGACAGTAAATATATTTATAGAGTAACTACCTTTAAATAATCTTTATATGTATGTGTATAAAATGATGTCAGTAAATGGTTTATACAGTTTACTTCTCATTTACCACAAAATTTGTTTTACATAATGTTACACTATTATGTACTTTTCACCTGCTTAATTAATTTTTATCCTTTCAACTTAAATAAAAATGAAAAATGTTTTGCTTACATACAGATATACTCATATAAAACCACATACATATATAGGAGAACAGGACAATGGCAACTACATACATGTATATTATACCTGAAGTTCATAGGAGACTATTGAATAAACTGACTATTCGTTTCGATAACTGATAAACCGTTGACTCTGTTACAGATTACCTTGGGTGTGTTAAATAACTACTTTCTATAATACAGTATATAGAACAATGTTTAAAGTGATTTCCCTCGAGTTTACATAGAGCCATTTAAGTTGTGATTGTCTGGCATACTTAAGTGCACTCAAGTAACAATGGATTTTCTCTCTCTCTCTCTCTCTCTCTATTGTAAAGTGTTCGTAGATTCCAGTATTCCCAAAAAGTACTAATTAGAAATTTCGAAATTTACTTTCTAAAGGGGTAATATTGACTCCTTTTGAAGCAGTTGGGTTATTCTTTACATACTTGTTATATACATATTTGTAAATTTACTCTTAGAGTTGAATTATTTTTTCATTTAAATTCTTTTTTAATTTTATTTTCAACAAATATTTTTTTTTTCGTTCGTTGTCGTTTTTTTTTTTTTAATTTTTCTTAACAAGCCAAAAACCAAAAGCATTCACCAAATGTTACTGGTGTCTGAGTTGGCTGATGCCACATAGCTGCTACACTAGTGCCACAGCTAGTGGATATATGCTACACATGCCTACATATACATACATACAAACATACATATATATCTACAGATATGGTTAAAGCTGGGTAAATGTTTAAAGGCACTTAATGTATTACATTTAAAATGCTTATCAACTGCATTTACTTAGTGAATATAAAATATACTTATATAATGAAACGAAAAAGAAAAATATATGTTGCAAGCATACAATCAAACACATACATACAGCACATACACCCACATATTCACATTAAAAAGGAATTCAGCCTGCATAAACATGCAACTTACTACACTGATTCACTGCTAACATATATAGATGCATATGTATATACATATGTATGTATTAGTAAAAACAGGCTAGAACATATTTATCAACAAAATAAAGAAACCTCAACTTGCCACTACTCTATTTTAACCAACTAACTACTTAATGCCACTTCTACTACCACTATTAAACATACACAATACATAGTAACAACAATATTAAGGACAATTGTGATATAGCTACTTATACTTAGAAAAAAGCCTCATTTACCACTACCATCATTATTATCTTCACCAACACACTAACCGCTAGCACCCTCTACTACTAATATTCGGTTTCTAAGCCCACCAGCAAAACCACCCACTTCACAACATTTCTTATTCTGTATTCAATTTACAACTATTTTGCTCCTCCACAATATGAAACTAGTATTTTAGTGTTTTTTAGTATGTGTACCGTTTCTAAAGTAAAAAATAAAACTATAATGGTCATGTTTCTGTATGAGAAAGGAAACTAAAGATTTAAACTTGTGTATAGAAAAATAGGTGACTTCGACATTAAAGCAATAGAGAAAGCTTAGAGGAAAAGGAAATTTGTTATCCATAGCAGTCTTTGTGGATGCTATTATGGCTACACTTTCTTATTCTTAAACAGATCTGGTCGGATTACGGTCAACGTATACTGCATGACAGATATCTTTTCTTTTTCTTCTCTTGCCTACTTCGGTGTAGAAAGATGGCTCTTTTCAAAGTCTAGCTACTCGTTCCGTCTTTGTAGTGGGTTCTTTTTAGACACTCTTTCCTTCAGATTAATTCGCGCTATTCTGTCTCAAGTTAAGGCAAAGTGTTTGTACATGGACCGGCTCAGCCATGTACAAAAATTGCTACCTGAGTTCTTCATTGAAGAATTCAGGGGAGCGTGGTAGACCGTCTCTAGTCTACCTAGTGGATGAAAAAGACCACCGTGAAATTAGGCCGTCAAGGCAGGTGTTTACGTTAAACTCTCGACATTCGTGTCTCAAGTTAAGGTTCGACCTTCGAGATTCCCGTTTTAAAAAGGAGAATATCTTTATCTTCTACGGTTAGTTTTCAATATTGAGCTCATCGGGAGATCTGATTTTCTTTAGATATTGAGAAAAAATACTCAAGTGATTGTCTCAATATGATTGAAACATTCTGATAACCCGGGCAATGTCAAAACCGCTAAATATATAGTGGATCTTCATGCCTGTTTAGTGGATTATTTAACCGAATTCCAAAATATTGAGTTCGATTTGACTCAAGCGTTCAGTAACCCAACTAAACACTGTTACATACTGATACTTTTTAATCTTTTCAACCGACTTATTCTTGTGATTACATGTAGGAATAGGATACATTCCTGTAAACAGTTGTATTTAAATACTTCGTTTCTTTAGTTGTTGTTGTTTGTTTTACTTTTGCAACATTTGGTGTAAATTTCTCGTATAATTTTTATACTCGCCATCAAAACCATGGGCAATATATTGATTTAATCATTGCGTTTGTAACATATGAATATATTGGTTAAAGCAAAAGATAGGAAATCTTGGGTCTCTTTTAGATACTAAAACGATTTGTTGAATGAACGATAGAACTCAAATCGAGAAAGCTAGAGAGATGAAACATGATGGACCGATTTAGATGATTTTAAACAGTAAACTTCTAGAAAACATGTCCAAACAATATTGAAGATTTGACATCCGAAGATATGTAGGGTCTTCAGAAATTCGATTTCAATATATATACAAAACAGGCGGATATACATAGTTTTACTACCTATAAGGATCCAATATATATTTATATATATTAAAGGGTCAGAAAAGTATATTTTAGGCCTCGATATCTTAATCACACGTCTTTGATTGGTGTCGCCCATGATGAAGACCTTTTGCAGTTGAGCTTAAGTCTAATATATGATGACATATCGATAATAAACTGCTGAATCCGTTTATAGGGCCGCCGTTTATAATTTACTTTAAATTTATGATTTAAACATCGATTGTGTTTCTATCTATAAGGACCCAGTATATATTTATATACTTTATAGGGTCAGAAAAATATATTGTAGACCTCGATATCTAAATCACACGTCTTTAATTGGAGTTGCCCATTATGAAGTCCTTTTGCAGTTGAGCTTAAGTCTAATATATGATGAAATATCGATAATAAACTGCTGAATCCGTTTATAGGGCCGCCGTTTATAATTTTACGACTTAAGCATCGATATTGGGTATATAAGAATCATCATAGCCGATTTTAAAACTATTTTTTGTTTTATTATTTCAATTTGGACTCGTCTTTATATTATATGTTAGAAAGGTTACCCTCTAAATTTATGTACAAGATGTAAGAGATGTTAAACCTTTAGTTTGTAACTGACAGATTGAACTTTCAGATGACTTAATAGATTTTATAAATAAAGATGTCCAAGCGTTGTTATAACGTCTCTAATAATGCAAAAAACGGGATTTTTCAATCTTTAGAACAACTCATTCCGTGTGTAACACCCAGAAATATTCATCTGAGACCCAAACAAAGTCGATCTAGCTATGTCCGTCTATCTGTCTGTGTGTCCGTCCGTCTGTCCGTCCGTCTGTCCGTCCGTCTGTCCGTCTGTCCGTCCGTCTGTCCGTCCGTCTGTCTGTCGATATAAAACATTCTCATTTTAACACGAGACATCAAAAATTAACGAAATTCATCCTGTACATTCATTATTGTCCTAGGCAGTACTCTAACTTGTTTAATTTAAGACTTGCAAATGTTATTATACACAGAAAAACATATTTCATAAATAGAATGAATTTTATAATAAATAGTATGAAGAGAATGTGACTTTTTTTCAGATAATTAGAAAAAGATAGAATAATAGAAAAACAAAAAATCGAAATTTAAATAATTTAGGTCAAAGCTTTTTGAACATATTTAAAAAAAAATTTAGTATGAAAAAATTCATGCTATTTATGAAACTATTCTTAAATATTTATAACTTTAGTCAATGGAAACAGTTGTGATGAAACTCTCTTTCTGTGTTATCAAGGAAAAGATCGATCCATCATCGAACCACATCTTCAAATAATTATTTAACACAACAGCTGGTCACCTTTATAACAGACTATCAACTAGAGCAGAATATATGAAAAAGAAACGTATATACATATCTTTTTGGCTTTATGCCAATTTGTTGTATATTGTCGTATGTTATAAATTTATAAACCACCCGACTACAGCCCCCAAAAAAACAACAAAAAAACAAAACGAAAAAAAACTCTATGAACAAGATAGTTCTACTCCAGCAGAGGATTAAACAAGAATGAAAACTAAACTCAAATGTTCAGATGTAACAAAATTTTTTTTGTCACTTTGCCATTTATACCGATAGTGGTGATACTATTTTTGTTCAAAATTTGTTTGTATAATTGTATCTCCAACACGTGAGATGTTTTTTGGTGTTTTGTTTGCTTTTGGTATGATTACATATGGCGGCATCATCACACGTTACTAGGAAGACAGTATCTCAATGGTATTTTCCGTTGGAGTCCTTAATTTGTTTGTTGTTTTCGTTTTTTTTTTTTTTTTTTGTCTTTATCCTTTTATTTTGGTTGATACGAAATAAAAACCAAAATGGAGAAATAAAAATATATAGTAACAAAAATTAAGAAAAAAAAACTAAAAACAGAAAGTGTGGTAAATTGGCTGCTTTTCAACACATGTGACATCTGTTTACTGTTGAACATGACAACAAAAACAAACTTAAATTATTTACTAGATATAGAGGATTTTAAATTGTATTTAGAAATAAAAAACATAATTTTTCTACACTTAGATAAAATTGGTGCTACTTCAGGGTAATTAGGACAGAAAATTATAAACGCTGGACAAACATTATCAAATTGATTTCCAAAATTTTTAGACGACTTAGAATCAGACACTTAACATCACTCTAAATCGTTTAAAGGATTTAAGTACAATAAGATCAAATGTTTTTAACAGTTTTTCATATGATGGCCGATTTTATTTTCTTACTTTTTTTATTATTTTTAAAGATTCTTCTGATTTCTTTCAGATATTGTTTATTTTTGAATACTTTTGCCAGATTTTTAGTATATTTTTCTAGTAAAACACCATAAATTTCTTTAAAAAACCTATGCTTGTATTTGATTTATTTTTAAAGGATTTTTTGGTATAACGCCAAAACAAAAAAAGAAAACGAAAAACAACCAAACAAACAATGAAGAATACAATCATAAAAAATACAAAACAAAAATGTTTAATATCCTGTTGCTGGGAAAAGTGATACATTTATTTGCCATACAGGCATATTGGCACAGATGTCTATTTTATAGACCCGTTAGTTTTAAACGCAATAAATAGCTAAGTTCTATAGGTTATAAGAAGGATATAGTTTGCTGCTCAGCCGGATATTTACATCTATCTATGTTTATGTGTTTGTTGTACATATACCAACACTTTTATTTTATTTATTTAATTGTCCTCTCACTATGTTTGTGTTTAAGTTGAGAAAATGAATGTTTGTTTATAGCCAAATAAATTTTATTTTTCATATTTTATTCTTTGTTATATGTTTATTTAAATGGCTTAAATAAAGGATGGTAATAAAACTATTTTTTGTTAAGTGGCCCGCTTGAGAAGTTTTTTTCTTTTTGCACGAATAATATAATTTTCGAGCATGGAGCTTTTTATTTTGAAACATGGTGCAAGGTCTAGTCCGGACTATAGAATAGTCAGGTCAGGACTTTAGAATAGTCTATAGTCTGGACTATAGAATAGTCCATAGTCTGGACTATAGAATAGTCTATAGACTGGACAATAGAATAGTCTATAGACTGGACAATAGAATAGTCTATAGTCTGGACTATAGAATAGTCTATAGTCTGGACTATAGAATAGTCTATAGTCTGGACTATAGAATAGTCTATAGTCTGGACTATAGAATAGTCTATAGTCTGGACTATAGAATAGTCTATAGTCTGGACTATAGAATAGTCTATAGTCTGGACTATAGAATAGTCTATAGTCTGGACTATAGAATAGTCTATAGTCTGGACTATAGAATAGTCTATAGTCTGGACTATAGAATAGTCTATAGTCTGGACTATAGAATAGTCTATAGTCTGGACTATAGAATAGTCTATAGTCTGGACTATAGAATAGTCTATAGTCTGGACCATAGAATAGTCTATAGTCTGGACTATAGAATAGTCTATAGTCTGGACTATAGAATAGGTTAGGTTGATAGGAGGATGTATACTACATCAAATCCGAAGAAATACACCTAGGCCACTATCGGGCCTGTTGGGCGCTCCAATTCATGAAAAAAAAATTTGTTCACTGAATGTATTATTTTTCCATGTTCAGAAACTCAGTTTCCTGGACGTAATTCCTAAGAATCTTCCAATCGGTGTTGGTTAAGAATGTTATTTCCGGAATAACATAACTTCCAAGATACTTTGATCTAACTTCGACGAATGCCTGACAATGGCAAAGAAAGTGCTCCAGAGTTTCTCTGTCCTCTCCACATGCTCTACATTCGTCTGAATCCGCACGTCCAATTTTGTATAGATGTGCACGTAATCCTGTGTGTCCACTCAGAATACGTACCATCATACTAACCTCAGACTTGCTCATTTTGAGGAGATTTCTCGTCTTGCTCTCATCAGGGTCACCCCATAGAATCTTTGTCATTCTACCCACCGTTTCATTATTCCAAGAGGCCTTATGGGATTCTCTCATCCATATTTTTAATTCAGCTTTTGTTGCGTCGAATGGTTTTGCGTTTGTCAGGTTAACTACATCGAGCTCCCTTCCCTTTAAAGCTATTACATTCGCCCTTTCGTTGCCGACTACTCCCTGGTACCCATATGATGTGAACCTTACCTCCGGGAGAGTATTCAGTTAAAGCTTTCTTACAATCCAATACGGTCTTAGATTTAATTCTATCACCTGATATCGCCCTAATTGCCTTCTGGCTGTCGGTAAATATATTAAGCCCTGTGGGCGCCATATTTATTCTAATCCAATTTACACATTCCGTTATTGCTCGTACTTCTGCCTGGAAGCTTGTGTTATGATTAGGTAAACGGTGGTATATTTCTGTTTCTGGGTCTTCAATATAGAACCCCAGGCCCACTTTGTCCCCTAATTTAGAGCAATCCGTGTAACAACGGATTTCTAATGGTATTTGCTCTAATGTTCCGCTTGACCAATACATTCTATCTGGGATTAGCGTTTCAAAGTTTCCGACATATTCTGTGTCTGGTATGCGATCAGGCACGTCCGATGAATGTGTATAACCTTCCAATGTGTCCAGTGTACATTGATGACGTGTCCTATAACCGTTTTTGGCCAGTTCGCCTAAAGTAAAGAGCCGTTCGGCTGTAAGCGCCGCCTCATATCTTATATATGTTTCAATGGGTGGAATATCTAGCAAAGTTTCCAAAGCCTTGGTTGAAGTAGTACACATGGCACCACTTATACCCAAGCAGCATGTACGCTGAACTCCCTGTAGTAGTTTGATATTACACTTTTTGTCCAAAGCAGTCCACCAGATTATTGAAGCATAAGCTAGAATTGGTCTAATTACACTTTTATAAAGCCAATTTGTCATAGTAGGACTAAGACCCCATTTCATGCCTATGGTTCTCCTACATATCGCCCAGCACCGATGTGCCTGATTGATCCTATCCTCTATGTGGTGTCTCCATTTTAATTTCCGGTCAAGTATTACACCTAAGTACTTAACTTTGTTTGTCACCGGTATCTTCTTGCCCAGGAAGCAAGGTTCAGTATATGTAGAAAATTTTGTCTTTCTTGTGAAAAGACAGATTTCCGTCTTCGCCGGGTTAACATTGAGGCCTCTCGGTTGAGCCCAGCTCAAGGCCGTATTCAGAGCCTCCTCAGCTCTTTTACACAAGTAATTTAGTCTGGACTATAGAATAGTCTATAGTCTGGACTATAGTCTAAAGGCTGGACTATAGAGTAGTCTATAGGCTGGACTATAGAGTAGTCTATAGTCTAGACTTTAGAGTAGTCTATAGTCTGGACTATAGAGTCTGGTCTAAAAAGTAGTATGTAGTCTAGACTATAGAGTAGTCTATAGTCTGGGCTGTATAGTAGTCTATAGTCTGGACCATAGAGTTGTATATGTTCTAGAATATAGAGTAGTCTATAGTATAGCCTATAGAGTAGTATATAGTCTATTCTATAGTTTAGTATATTGTCTATCCTATAGAGTAGTGTATAGTCTATCCTATAGAGTAGTATATAGTCTATAGTATATATAGTATAAATACTATAGTCTGTATAGTCCAGCCTTTAGAGTAGTCTATATTCTGGCCTATAGAGATAGTCGGGCCTATAGAGTAGTCTTATGTCTGTCGTCTAGAGTGGTCTGTAGTCTATAGTCTATTCTATAGTTTAGTATATAGTCTATCCTATAGAGTAGTGTATAGTCTATCCTATAGAGTAGTATATAGTCTATAGTATATATAGTATAAATACTATAGTCTGTATAGTCCAGCCTTTAGAGTAGTCTATATTCTGGCCTATAGAGATAGTCGGGCCTATAGAGTAGTCTTAGGTCTGTCGTCTAGAGTAGTCTATAGTCTATTCTATAGTTTAGTATATAGTCTATCCTATAGAGTAGTGTATAGTCTATCCTATAGAGTAGTATATAGTCTATAGTATAAATACCATAGTCTGTATAGTCCAGCTTTTAGAGTAGTCTATATTCTGGCCTATAGAGATAGTCGGGCCTATAGAGTAGTCTTATGTCTGGCATCTAAAGTAGTCTGTAGTCTTTGAAATAGTTTATAGTTTGGCCTACAGAGTAGTCTATACTCGGGCTTATAGATTAGTGTGTAGTATAGCCTATAGAGTAGTCTGGACTACAAATTATACTCAGATTAGTTCACTTATAAATTTTAGAATATATTTTTAAATAATTGTTATACTACATCTTCAACATTTTTTGCTCCATTTTCTTTTTCAATAAGTAACTTAATATTTCCTTTTTGCAATTCAAAACACAACTTTTAATAAAACATTAAATACTGTTGTTAATTTTAAATTACAAAACTGTTACATTTGCCAACACAAGCCTTTTTTTAACAATCAATTTCTGTGTGTTTTTTTCTCTCTCTTTTTTCTTCTTTTAATTAACAATGGCTTGAAATGTATCTTCATCACAAGCGCAGAGGAATTGCAGTTAGCAAAGGCTTTTTTTTACAAAGAACTGTTTAAAACAAAACAAAGTGGAGCAAAGAAAAAAAACATGAAATAAATTAAAATAAATAATAAATATAAAAAAATTGCTCTAATATTTAGTCTTTATATTAATACACTGACTGCAGCAACACTCGTTACAATTGTATCGGAATGCTGGTTTCTCTTCTTTGTTTTATGGATTGTAGTTAAGGCTCTCGTTTTAACTTTGTGTTGTTGCTGCTGTTGTTATATATCTTTTTTTTTGGAATTTTGTTTTAGAGAGTCGACAGTCAGTATAGTAAATTTCCTTTGTTGTTGGCAACTTTAACTTCCGTTGTCGTTATCCCTAAAGTCTTTAATGTTTTGTATTTAAATACAGTTGCCTGTGTTGTATGTTTGTGCATTTCCGTTTTAGTTAAATTTTTTGTACTTATTATATGTTTTGCTATTCGCTATTGCAGTTAGAGTTTTTTGTATTTTGAAAAATATTTTATAACCTGCTATGTTTTAAAGCTCGATTTAACAGTTTTTGAAATATTATTTATTAAAAATTTATACAAAAATGCTGCTTTCGAGCAAATCTGCAAACTTGGTCTATAAATATGGTCAAAGTTTTGAAACAACCCGTGGAAAAATTTTCTAATTTTTATTAAAAACTTCAACCTTACTCTAACAATTAAAAATTTGACTAAAAAATGTACCTCAATTTCAATTCGTTTTGTAGCTGAACAAAGTATTTCTTTGGAATTTTATTTTCAATTCATACACGTTGCTATAGCAAATAAATAAAAATATCAGAACATATTTTGTCCCTTAACAATTCTCAATTTTAGCTTAATTGTTGTCCTCTTTCAATGGTCATATTTCAAATAAGATTTAGAAGAGGTGTATGAGAAGAACCTTAGCAGCACTCCTTTATATTTGTAGCCTTTTTTCATATGATTTGAGTTTAAATGGTATTAAATGATTTACAGCTTTGAAAATTTGGATTTTAAAAGGGTTTTCATTTCAATTTAGAGAAAGACACAATAAAGGATATTAGCTGCCAGTACTTGTTACTCTATAGTTTTAAAACCGGCAACAGTTTGAATAGTAATAAAATATAAATATTGTTCAACCAGATCTTATTTTCATAATCTTATATATTAATTTCATAAAAAATTTATATTTTTCTTGTTTTTTATTATTGTCCTTTTATAATTTTCTCTCATTAGTATTTTTAAGTTAAATAAATCTTGTTTTCTTTTTAACATTTCAACAATCCTTTTGCTCTTTTATTTCACTTAATTACTTAATTTATTTCAAAAGTCTTTCATCTTTTTTAAGCTGTTGGTAAAGCTAAAAAAATCTTAGCTAATATGTGACAAAGTTGTTGCCGCTCAAAGAGGAAAAAATAACTTTTCATATTGCATTATATGTATGTTTACAAAGTTTAACCGCCATTTATATACACGCACGCACACACACATACATACACGGTACAGCCTCACGCACTTCTTTTAGATAATATTCATTTCTATGAAATAAACTCTCTTTGAACATTTTCTTCTTGCTACTGTTGTGTTTTAAATAGAATTGACATTACAGTTCTTTTAAACAGCTATGGGCATTATCTGAAATCTTTTATAGATGTGAACAGCCAACACTTTACTGCTGCATTGGGAACCGGAACTAGTAATTTGATAGGGTTATCACTAGCCACAGAATTAGCCATGTCCTCGTCCTAATAGGAAGTCAGTTCCATATTTGAAGAGAGTTAATTGGTGACACTAAAGCCAATGTTGGCTCTCTGATTGTAATATTGTATGGACTAGTCTGTTGACTGTTCTATTGCCTATTGTTTGGACTAGTCTATTGACTATCCTATGGACTAGTCTATTGACTATCCTATGGACTAGTCTATTAACTATCCTAAGGACTAGTCTATTGACTACTTTATGGACTAGTCTATCGACTATCTATGGGCTATTCTATTGACTATTCTATAGACTAGTCTATTGACTATTCAATGAGCCAGTATATTGACTATTCCATAGACTAGTCTATTGAGTATTCTATAGACTAGTCTACTGACTATTCTATAGACTAGTATATTGACTATTCCATAGACTAGTCTACTGACTATTCTATGGAATGGTCTATGGAATAGTCTATTGACTATTCTATAGACAGGTCTATTGAATCTTCTATAGACTAGTATATTAACTATTCTATGGACTAGTATATTGACTATTCTATGGACTATTCTATTGACTATTCTATGGACTAGCCTATTGACTATTCTATGGACTAGCCTATTGACTATTCTATAGACTAGTCTATTGACTATTATATAGACTAGTCCATTGATAATTCTATAGACTAGTCTATTTACAATTCAATATACTAGTATATTAACTGTTCTATATGCTAGTCTATTAACTATTCTATAGGCAAGTCTATTGACTATAGACTAGACTATGGAATAGTCTATAGACTCGTCTATATACTATATACTAGTCTTCTGACTATTCTATAGACTAGTATATTGACTATTTTATAGACTAGTCTATTGATTGTTATATGGACTATTATATGGACTATTGACTATTATGTGGACTAGTCTATTGACTATTCTATTGAGTATTCTATAGACTAGTCCATTGACTATTCTATAGACTAGTCTATTGACTATTCCACAGACAAGTCTATTGACTGTTCTCTAGACAGGTCTAGATGAGCCTATGGACTATTCTATAGACTAGTCTATTGACTATTTTATAGACTACTCCATTGACTATTCTATAGTCCAATATATTGACGATTCTATAGACTACTCTATAGTCCAATATATTGACGATTCTATAGACTACTCCATAGTCTAGTCTATTGACTATTCTATAGACTAGCCTATTGACTATTCTATGGACTAGTCTATTGACTATTCTATGGACTCGTCTATTGACTGTTCTATGAATTATTCTATTAACTATTCTACGGACTAAACTGTTGAATATTCCTTAGACTATTGTATTGATTATTATATGAATTATTCTGTTGACTATTCCATGGACAAGTCTATTGTCTATTCTATGGACAAGTCTTCTGATTATTATATGGACTAATCTCTTAACTGTTCTATGGATTTGTCTATTGATTATTCTATGAACTACTTTATTGACTATTATGAAGAGTAGTCTATTGTCTATTATATGGACTTGTTTATTGACTATTATATAGACCATTCTGTTGACTTTTCTATGGACTTGTCTATTAGCTAGTCTATGGACTAGTCTATTTACTGTTCTATGGTCTAGTCTATTGACTATTATATGGACTATTCTATTGATTAGTATGTTGACTTTTCTGTGGACTAGTCAAATAACTATTGTATGGACTAGTTTATGGAATATTCTATGGATTAGTTTATTGATTATTGTATGTACTTGTCTATGAACCAGTCTAACGATTGCTTATTGACTATTGTATGGATTACTTTGTTTACTATGTAATGTGTAAGTCTATTCGCATTCGTATTTCCCCTAACAGCCGTGTTTTTCTAATATTAAAAAATAATACTCATACGCCCCAGTGTAATGTTGAAATGTTATTATATATTAATATCCTAGAAAAGTTTAATTTAATATTTCCGGTATAAAGAATTACATTTCTTGCATATAACACTTTTTTCAAAAAATCTTTATTTAAAAGAAATTAAATATTTTCTTATATTTTGCCGTATATGCTTGTGTATGTGTTGGAATTTTTAAAAACTTTGTACATGTATTCAAACATGCATATACATATACAGAATCATGTCATCATTTATGCGCATTTGTTCATCTAATTCCATTTGTATGTTTCAGTTTTAAATGTACACAACTTTATAACTTCCTATATATATGAACATTAGTAATGTCCAAATAATTTCAACTAAAACATATTACAACAACACAATGTGTACGATATTTCTAGCCACTGCTATAAAAGAATTTTGGGTTACTATCTACTATTTCCCCTACTATATAATAAAGCCGTCCTAATGTTAGATATATCCCCAACATTTATCTTTAAATATATGTTTGTGTGTGAGTACACGTAATGAGTAATGTAGTGTTAGATGTTTCATGTAGCCACTCGTTCCTCTCTTGATTATTTGCGGTTTTAAGAAAACACTGTAAGTGTGTCTAAATGTTTTATTTATTCACTCATTTAATGTGTCAAGCCAAGATTTATAATGAAACTTTGTCTTTTTTTAAAAAACTTACTTTACACACACGCATGTTTTAACTAAAAACCCTTGAAACAATTTAAAACTTTTGCAAAATTATATTATGAAATGTTTTCATAATATATTATTTTGAATTTTTCTAAAGTTTATTCATAACAGATTATAGAAAAGAGTAACTTTTTAAATTTTGAAAAGAGTTTGACAGGACTCATATAAACAACGATTAAGCATCCGTCCGTATCATATAATTTATCCTTAAGAACGCTGAGAAATCTCAACGAAGTACAATTTTTTGTGGGGTTTTTGCGAAACTCTCAAAAGATCATTGTCCGTCCATCTGTTTGGTCCATTGATCATCATTTTGGACAACATCTTCTACCAAACTTCCATGGCAAACCCCTTTATATTTTCTTAGTTATTTTTGATTTATATTTTAATATTTTTCTTAATTTTAGTAAAAAAAAAACCCAAATTCCTTTACTAACCACTTTCTAATGGTTTTAACAATTGTGTGCTCTTTGTTTAAAAAAATCCGAAAGCAAAAACTCCATTTATTTTTCTAAATCTAAAGCAAACTCAAACGAAAAAAATTTTGTTTAATTGTGGTTATGAAAAGATTTGTGGTTTTAAACCTAAAGATTCATATAAAGTAGTGGACAAGATTTGAATGTTTTCGGAAGAGTTACTGTAAAACGCTTGCATAAAATACACTCAGAAAAAACCTAAATAACTATAAAACAATATTGTACTAAGAAAATCCTTAACAAAAATTGAAAAGTAGAAATATTTAAAATATTTGCTTTTAATTATAAATTTTAAATTCTTTTAAAATTTATAAATTTAGAAATTTAACTATTTTTTCTTTGAGTGTAAATATTGGTTACAAAATAAACTAAAGACACAATTGCTGTTCACTCGTTTTTAATGTCAGAGAACATCTAAAACTCCTTTCTATTACACATACATACATATGTATATGTATAAAGAAACACAACTATAAATGTACAGATAGACCCAGACGTCCCTTTAATCACAACACTTACATTAGTGTGGTGGACCAGCAGTATCTAGGCAAAACACAAATAAAACCAACATATTTTACTGCCACTATTTTACACCATACACTTGTACACAGAAATTACTAAAATATCCTGCTGTTTTAAAAGGAGTCATTGCATAATTTTCAGAGTTAAGTTCTAAATTAGTTCTACTTCAGTTCTAGTTCAGTTCTAGTTCAGTTCTAGTTCAGTTCTAGTTCAGTTCTAGTTCAGTTCTAGTCAGTTCTAGTTCAGTTCTAGTTTCAGTTCTAGTCAGTTCTAGTTCATTCTAGTTCAGTTCTAGTTCAGTTCTAGTTCAGTTCTAGTTCAGTTCTAGTTCAGTTCTAGTTCAGTTTCTAGTTCAGTCTAGTTCAGTTCTAGTTCAGTTCTAGTTCAGTTCTAGTTCAGTTCTAGTTCAGTTCTAGTTCAGTTCTAGTTCAGTTCTAGTTCAGTTCTATTATTCTAGTTTAGTTCTAGTTCAGTTCTAGTTCAGTTCTAGTTCTAGTTAGTTCAGTTCTAGTTCTAGTTCAGTTCTAGTTCAGTTCTAGTTCAGTTCTAGTTCAGTTCTAGTTCAGTTCTAGTTCAGTTGTAGTTCAGTTCTAGTTCAGTTCTAGTTCAGTTCTAGTTCAGTTCTAGTTCAGTTCTAGTTCAGTTCTAGTTCAGTTCTAGTTCAGTTCTAGTTCAGTTCTAGTTCAGTTCTAGTTCAGTTCTAGTTCAGTTCTAGTTCAGTTCTAGTTCAGTTCTAGTTCAGTTCTAGTTCAGTTCTAGTTCAGTTCTAGTTCAGTTCTAGTTCAGTTCTAGTTCAGTTCTAGTTCAGTTCTAGTTCAGTTCTAGTTCAGTTCTAGTTCAGTTCTAGTTCAGTTCTAGTTCAGTTCTAGTTCAGTTCTAGTTCAGTTCTAGTTCAGTTCTAGTTCAGTTCTAGTTCAGTTCTAGTTCAGTTCTAGTTCAGTTCTAGTTCAGTTTTAGTTCAGTTCTAGTTCAGTTCTAGTTCAGTTCTAGTTCAGTTCTAGTTCAGTTCTAGTTCAGTTCTAGTTCAGTTCTAGTTCAGTTCTAGTTCAGTTCTAGTTCAGTTCTAGTTCAGTTCTAGTTCAGTTCTAGTTCAGTTCTAGTTCAGTTCTAGTTCTAGTTCAGTTCTAGTTCAGTTCTAGTTCAGTTCTAGTTCAGTTCTAGTTCAGTTCTAGTTCAGTTCTAGTTCAGTTCTAGTTCAGTTCTAGTTCAGTTCTTCAGTTCTAGTTCAGTTCTAGTTCAGTTCTAGTTCAGTTCTAGTTCAGTTCTAGTTCAGTTCTAGTTCAGTTCTAGTTCAGTTCTAGTTCAGTTCTAGTTCAGTTCTAGTTCAGTTCTAGTTCAGTTCTAGTTCAGTTCTAGTTCAGTTCTAGTTCAGTTCTAGTTCAGTTCTAGTTCAGTTCTAGTTCAGTTCTAGTTCAGTTCTAGTTCAGTTCTAGTTCAGTTCTAGTTCAGTTCTAGTTCAGTTCTAGTTCAGTTCTAGTTCAGTTCTAGTTCAGTTTTAGTTCAGTTCTAGTTCAGTTCTAGTTTAATTCTAGTTAAATTCCGTATCAGTTCTTTTTTATTTCTCATTCGCTTCGATTTGTGTACCGAAATAAACCCCGGGCAATACTGGGTACCAAATACTAGTCTGCTTAAAAAATCTCAAACAAATAGAGAGAAAGAGAGAGTGTGTGAGCGAATAAAATAAATGGACCACAATTGTTTGTAAATGTCCCTTTAGTTTTTTCACAAAAAAGGAAGAAAAAGCAAACAAAATTTGCTTGTATGTATGTATAAGTGAGAGTGTAAATGGAAGTATATTGTAGGGCTAGTTTTGGGTGAGATTTAAACTGTGTATTTGTATTCTATTTGTTGTTGTTATTGTTGCTCTACTACTGTTTAATATCCTTTTCCTTAAAAGTTTTTGTTGCCTTGGCAGTACTCTACACGAAAAAACAAAAAAGAAACAATAAATGCGATAATGATGATTTAGAAAATGATGAAGTTGTTGTTGTTTTCGTAGTTGTTGTTTTTATCATTAAATTTAATGCATATAATATTGGCTAATGATGTTTACAGTGGGGATTAGTGAGTGGTATTAAAATTGTTATGGAATACCACAGATACCACCTGCTGTTTAAAGATGTTTTACTAGAAATATATACATGTATGTATGTATAAATGTATAAATATATAGGTAAAAGGAAACACGATATGTTTAATACGACTAAGGATGTAAAATTATATATTCATATTCTCTCTATATAGGGTATATTGTACATATAGTATACATAAGTATAATAATGAAAGTCTGTGTGTGGTAAACTAAACTAAAAGTTTCTATTGTTTTTAATACAAACATACTGCTTTTTACACTCTTACACTTCTACTATGTATAAACTGAAATTTCATAAAATTTTGCAAAAATACATTTTTATATCCCTTATAAAAGCAAATATGCATGTGAGTGTGCGGAAAGTTTTAAAACTGTAAGAAACCACTAACATAAAAATGTTTATAAAGTTGTCATCATTTTAATACTTACACACTAACACAAATTATTTTATACTACATACACATACATAAGTATGTTTAAAATATAAAGTAAAGTTTTTAAAGTTAATTTTTTAAGTGAGCAAAGATGTATGTCATTCTAGGGAAAAGATTATAATAAGTTTTGTTATTAGCTAAAATATTTATATACATTAAAAACGAAATTATTAAATTTGTTTGTATATTTTTCATAGCCAATATATTTTTTAGGGCCAAAATTACGCCAACACTATGGCGTATAAGTTATATACAAATTATACTTCGAATTATATACCACTCATACGCAATGATGAACATATTAAAATTTGGTAATATGTAACTAAATATGGTTTAATAAAAATAACTCGTGATATCGTTCTTTTGAAATCATTTAAATCTATATTAATCCCAAATAGAGTCCAGTCAATAATCTAGTATATAGTCTAGTCATTAGTTTTGTCAATAATCTAGTCTATAGTCTAGTGTATAGTCTAGTCTATAGTCTAGTCAATAGACTAGTATACAGTCTATAGTCTAGTTTATATGCTAATCTGTAGTCTAGTCTATAGTATAGTCTATAGTCTCATCTATAGTCTATAGCATAGTCTATAGTCTCATCTATAGTCTATAGCATAGTCTATAGTTTCATCTATAGTCTATACCATAGTCTATAGTCTCATTAATAGTATATAGCATAGTCTATAGTCTAGTCTTTAATCTAGTCTATAATCTAGTCTAAAGTCTAGTCTATAGTCTATTCTATAATCTAGTCTATTGTCTAGTCAATAGTCTAGTCTAAAATCTGGCCTATAGTCTAGTCTATAATCTAGTCTATAGTCTATAATCTAGTCCATAGCCTAGTCTATAGTCTAGTCCATAGCTTTGTCTATAGTATAGTCTATAGTCTAGTCTAGTCTATAGTCAAGTCTATAGTCAAGTCTATAGTCTAGTCTATAGTCTAGTCTATAGTCTAGTCTATAGTCTAGTCTATAGTCTAGTCTATAGTTTAGTCTATAGTCTAGTATATAGTCTAGTCTATAGTCTAGTCTATAGTCTAGTCTATAGTCTAGTCTATAGTCTAGTCTATAGTCTAGTCTATAGTCTAGTCTATAGTCTAGTCTATAGTCTAGTCTATAGTCTAGTCTATAGTCTAGTCTATAGTCTAGTCTATAGTCTAGTCTATAGTCTAGTCTATAGTCTAGTCTATAGTCTAGTCTATAGTCTAGTCCATAGTCTAGTCTAGTCTATAGTCTAGTCTATAGTCTAGTCTATAGTCTAGTCTATAGTCTAGTCTATAGTCTAGTCTATAGTCTAGTCTATAGTCTAGTCTATAGTCTAGTCTATAGTCTAGTCTATAGTCTAGTCTATAGTCTAGTCTATAGTCTCGTCTATAGTCTCGTCTATAGTCTAGTCTATAGTCTAGTCTATAGTCTAGTCTATAGTCTAGTCTATAGTCTAGTCTATAGTCTAGTCTATAGTCTAGTCTACAGTCTAGTCTATAGTCTAGTCTATAGTCTAGTCTATAGTCTAGTATATAGTGTAGTCTATAGTCTAGTCTATAGTCTAGTCTATAGTCTAGTCTATAGTCTAGTCTATAGTCTAGTCTATAGTCTAGTCTATAGTCTAGTCTATAGTCTATTCTATAGTCTAGTCTATAGTCTAGTCTATAGTCTAGTCTATAGTCTAGTCTATAGTCTAGTCTATAGTCTAGTCTATAGTCTAGTCTATAGTCTAGTCTATAGTCTAGTCTATAGTCTAGTCATTAGTCTAGTCTATAGTCTAGTCTATAGTCTAGTCTATAGTTTAGCCTATGGTCTAGTCTATAGTCTAGTCTATAGTCTAGTCTATAGTCTAGTCTATAGTTTAGTCTATAGTCTAGTCTATAGTCTAGTCTATAGTCTAGTCTAGTCTAGTCTATAGTCTAGTGTATAGTCTAGTCTATAGTCTAGTCTATAGTCTAGTCTATAGTCTAGTCTATAGTCTAGTCTATAGTCTAGTCTATAGTCTAGTCTATAGTCTAGTCTATAGTCTAGTCTATAGTCTAGTCTATAGTCTAGTCTATAGTCTAGTCTATAGTCTAGTCTATAGTCTAGTCTATAGTCTAGTCTATAGTCTAGTCTATAGTCTAGTCTATAGTCTAGTCTATAGTCTAGTCTATAGTCTAGTCTATAGTCTAGTCTATAGTCTAGTCTATAGTCTAGTCTATAGTTTAGTCTATAGTCTAGTCTATAGTCTAGTCTATAGTCTAGTCTATAGTCTAGTCTATAGTCTAGTCTATAGTCTAGTCTATATTCTAGTCTATATTCTAGTCTATAGTCTAGTCTATAGTCTTGTCTATAGTCTAGTCTATAGTCTAGTCTATAGTTTAGTCTATAGTCTAGACTATAGTGTAGAGTATAGTCTAGTCTATAGTCTAGACTATCGTGTAGTATATAGTCTAGTCTATAGATCAGAACATAGACTACTCTAGAGACCAGACTATAGACTACACTATACTAAGACGTGACTGCAGACCGGACTATAGACAATAGCCTGGGCTAGAAGAGACTATAGACTATACTATAGGCTAGGGTTTAGGCTAGACTATAGACTAGGCTATAAACTAGCCTATAAACTAGACTAGACTAAATAAACTATTGACTTGACTAGAGACCAGACTAAAGACTTGGTTATAGTCATGGAGTCATTAGTGAAAGCTGTTGTATATACCTTATCTTTATATATTGTATAAATTTGTAAAGTACATTACCTATTCTAAATTTTCATTACATTTGTTTATCAACTACTTTAAATAAAAATCAATAATTTGAAAACTTTAAGCCGCAGAAACTACACTACATTGAAATAGTTAAGAAAAATTTTAGTTTTTTGGTAAAAAAATTACTCATTGTTAACAATACTTAGCATTTTTAAATACTTACTGAAATAATAGACGATAGAAAATTGTTTATATACAAATTTCAAAAGTTTTGTTTAAGCACCCTATAAACAGCATTGTTAGCAATAGAGTTGTATTTGCATATGTTTGAACAATTGTATAAACAATTTTGCTATATTAAGAATTTAAAGCTTTAAAATCCTTTTACACTTGTTTGTAGATATTAGATTCTTTCATGATAAACAGTTTAAAAAATTTGCCCTCATCTATATAACATTAACTGGTGAGGTGTTGCATTTCTAAATACCAATTTAGAATAACTGAGATATAAAGTAGTCTATTTTAATAGGTAGTTTATACCAAGTAGTTATAGTTGTAATAATAGTTGTAGTAGTAAAGAAAACTAGTTTTTATAACATCCTTACATATACATACATACGAAGTGCACATTTCTAACGTAAACTACATTAGACAGAAAACTTTTTAATGCCATAAATACTTTTTCTTTTCAACATTATTCCGAATATTAGGTACGACTTTGTGCAAAAAGAAAAAACTACCATATTCGGTTTGATTCTATATTCATTATATGCCTGTATACTTGTCTGTCTGTATATGTGTGAGTAATAGGTTTAAGTAGTAGTAAAATATGCAAAAATTCTTTTATTACTCTTTTGAGTTTTTTCTGTAGAAAATACAATACACTATTTTAACAATATACTTCGTACTAGTATTCTATAAGAAAGTGTATGAGTTTCATATAAAAGAAAGAAAAATTAAAAGAAGACTACGTAAGAAAAAAAAATCTTGTTAAAATATAATAAAAGATTTTTTTTGCATTTCTTATGAACAAGAGAATCTCATAGCAAAAATCACAAAAAATAATTATAAAGAAAATTAAAAAAAAAAGAAAACAACAACAGCAACTAAAAACATAAGAATAGATTAATGTAAAGGCATGTTAAATAAAGGACATTTTTTGTTGTTTCTGTTATTATTATTATTTTTGCTGTTGTCGTTTTAGTTCCTTTATTATAATAATTTGTGTTGTTATGAACAGCTAAAATAAAATAAACAACTTTTCGTTTTGTAGTAATTTGAACATTTTAACCCTTTAATGATACTTTTGAGGTCATTTTTAAATGCAACCGAAGAAAATATGAAAAAATATAAAAATAATTATTCAAGGTATTGTTTTATGGACTAATTAGTGTGTAAGAGTTTTTTTTTTGCATTAAAAATTATTTGAAACAATAACGTTTTCAAAGGTTTGTTGGTGATATTTGGCTGAAAGTGTTAAGGAGTTCAAGGTCTTGTTTTGAGAGCGGAAAGAAAATATATAAACGATTTAAGTAAGTGAAATAATATCAGCATTCTAATTCTGACTATGGACTATGAGTCTTATAATCCTAATTGGTAAATATGTAGTTCTGAATTTAGTTTGATATGTTTTTCTGTCTATTATCTGGTCTATGAGTCTGATCTACGGACCTAGCTATAGTTTTGACTATAGTCTGATCTAGAGTCCTGGCTAAAGCTTGGACTATATTCCAGACTGACTATATACTGATCTATAATACTGGATATTATAGCATGGTCTAGAGTCATGACTATACTCTGATCTATAGTCCTATCTACAGTCTTGTCTATAGTTCTAACTATATTCTCATCTAGAGTACTGACTAAATTCTGGTATATAGTCCTGACAATAGTTCTGAATATATTTTATTCTATAGTTCTGATTATAGACCCTGACTAAAGCCCGGTCTAGTTTGGAGTCCTTACTATAGTCTGGTCTATAAGCCTGATCAATGGCTCTTGTATATAGTTCTTAATATAGATTGGTTTATAGTCCTGACTATAGTCTGGTCTATAGTCCTGCCTAAAGTCTGGTCTATAGTCCTGACTATAGTCTGTTCTATAGTCCTAACTATAGTCTGGACTATAGTCCTGACTATAGTCTGGTCTATAGTCCTGACTATAGTCTGGTCTATAGTCCTGACTATAGTCTGATCGATAGTCCTGACTATAGTCTGGTCTATAGTCCTAATTATAGTCTGATCTATAGTACTAACTATACTCTGATCTATAGTTCAGACTATAGTCTGGTCTATATTCCTGTCTATAGTCTGGTCTATATTCCTGACTATAGACTGGTCTATAGTCCTGACTATAGTCTGGTCTATAGTCCTGACTATAGTCTGGTCCGTAGTCCTGACTATAGTCTGGTCTATAGTCCTGACTATAGTCTGGTTTATAGTCCTGACTATAGTCTGGTCTATAGTCCTGACTATAGTCTGGTCTATAGTCCTGACTAAAGTCTGGTCTATAGTCCTAACTATAGTCTGGTCTATAGTCCTGACTAGAGTCTGGTCTATAGTCCTGACTATAGTCTGGTCTATAGTCCTGACTATAGTCTGGTCTATAGTCCTGACTATAGTTTGATCTATAGTCCTGACTATAGTTTGATCTATAGTCCTGACCATAGTCTGGTCTATAGTCCTGACTATAGTCTGGTCTATAGTCCTGACTATAATCTAGTCTATAGTCCTGACTATAGTCTGGTCTATAGTCCTGAATATAGTCTGGTCTATAGTATTGAATATAGTCTGGTCTATGGTCCTGACTGTATTCTGCTCTATAGTCCTGATTATAGTCTGGTCTATAGTCCTGACCATAGTCCAGTCTATAGTCCTGATTATAGTCCACTCTATAGTACTGACAATAGTCTGGTCTATAGTCCTGACTAAAGTCTGGTCTATAGTTCTAACTATAGTCGGATCCATAGTTCAGAATGTAGTCTGGTCTAGAGTCTTAACTATAGTCTG
Source organism: Lucilia sericata (assembly GCF_015586225.1). NCBI lineage: Eukaryota > Metazoa > Arthropoda > Insecta > Diptera > Calliphoridae > Lucilia > Lucilia sericata. The sequence goes on along the minus strand of NW_023994445.1, from coordinate 41,814 downwards.
GTCTGATCCTGACAATAGTCTGATCTATAGTCTTAACTAAACGCTGGTCTATAGTCCGGACTAAAATCTGGTGTATGGTCCTGACTATAGTCTGATCTATAGTCCTACCTATAGTCTGGTCTATACAGATTATAGTCTTGTTCATAGTCCTGACAATGTAGTTCTAGTCCTAGACTATGGTCCTTACTATAATCTGGTCTATTGTCCTACCTATAGTATAGTATAGTCTATTCTATTAACTATTCTATTCTAGTCTATAGTCTTAACTATTGTCTTTACTATAGTCTAGTCTATACTATTGACTATAGTTTTGTATATAGTCCAGAGTCTTTGCTACAGTCTAAGAAGTCTGTAATCTTGACTATAGTCTAGTGGAAAGTCTTGACTATTGTCTAGTCTATAATCTTGACTAAAGTATCGTTCATAGTTTAAGCTACAGTTTTAACTATAATTATGTCAATACATTAAACTATAGACCAGCCCATAGTTTGTTCTTTATAAAAGAAATATGAGCAGAAATATAATATGTCTTCCAACATTTTGTTTAACCAGAAGTCAAAAAATAAGATTGCTATTTAACAAAGTTATAACTCCCCTTGTAATGGAAAAAAAACAAAAGGAAAATAATCTCAGTATCATTAATTTATACCAATTAACACAATACATATGTATATACACTCACACACAGGAATGGATCAAATAACCAACCCCTTACATAAATGAAAACCAGAACAAGAAATGAAAAATAGAGAAATGAATTTGTTAAAGTGATTCCAACTATAAACTTAAAACACTCACACATCTACATATAGTAAACTTGAATACAGCTGTTTTGTATCTCAAAAAAGTAGCCAACAACAACAACAAATGTTTCTTTGTATATTATAGTAGTAGTTGTTGTAACAATATCCTTAAAAGAACCCTAAAAGAAATATTAAGAAGTATAAAAACATGTTGCTCTGTGCTTATGCACAGACCAGCAACCGGGGAGGACAATGAAGAATGAAGTTAAGAAAAAAATCTAGATTTTTTTTGGGAATTGAAAAGAAACAAATGAAGCTGGTGGAAGAGAAGTAATACAAAAGCAAATAAATATATACATATACATACATAATTGTAATACAATGTGTGTGTGTGTGTGTGTAAAAAAACTGACCCATGTCCTGTCACAAGGAAAATACGAAAACATTAATCAACGCCACAAAATTCGTTTAAGATGTGTTTGGTTAATTGGAGTAATTTTTTTTCTCTTTTTTTTTTTTTTTTTTTGCTTTAACTTCCTTCCCCTTGTCATGTCCTTAAGCGTCTGTTCAGCTTTTTTAAATTAAATTTTTTGTTTTTTTTTTATTGTTTTATGTTTCGGTGTTATTGTTGTGATTTGTATTTTTGTTTTATTATTATTTCTGTTATAATATATAATAGCAATAATAAAAAATTGTAATAATGAATGAATTAATAGCAAATGAGACGAATTAAATGTGCCCTAACATTGATCGATGTTTTAGAGATTTGAGCAAAAGGAGAGGTTTTAGATTTTGTATTAAAAATACCAGCTACATATGGCACGACAGATCGACGAACCTATCATTATAATAGGGTGTAGTTTATATAACTGTCTATGCCTAAAACTTTGGAAAATTCTGTTCAATTCATATGGTCCTTGTTTAGTTTAGGTTTGATGACAGTAGATGTCAGTGGCAAAAGAATTATGAAAATGTCAGGTATAATAACACATTTTGTTATTGTTGTTATTCATGTTCATCAGAGCCTCTTCTTCTATGTCATATTCAAACTTCACTCAAAAATCAACAATATATACAAAAAAATAAGCAAATATTCGAAAATATATATTTCTTTAGCAGTTTTTTTCACTTTATTTCCATTATTATTGTTTCTAAACGAAAGCAAATCACAAAAAAAAAGAAGGGACAAAATCATATACACAAGAAATTAAAACGGAAACGGAAGTATGAAATGAAAACAATGGTCATGTTAAACATGGGAATAGGTTTGTTAATCACTGGGGTATTTAGAAAAAAAAAATAACAAGAAATAAAAGTGAGGCAAGCAACAATTATAAAGGACAATGTTATAATTATACATAAAACAATTAGATGTTGAACTTTTTTTCAATAATTTTAGATTATTTTTTGTTCAAGGAAGAAAGGGGACACACAATTTGATGATAATTTTGAATATGTAGTTAGGGGTTAATTGTTGTAAATATTATGGCATTGAGAAAGAGTTTTATAGATTCTTATTATTGAGTGTTAGTTTTAAACTATAATAAAACAAGTAAGAATGTATATTCGGGCATGGCCGACCATATGATACCCTACACCAGTGAGTATCTTAAAAATGTGGATTATAGCATTTTTCCTTAATTCCGTAATATTTTAACACAGAAAGACGGCCAGAAAGATGACCAGACAGACGGATAAATAGACGGTCAGACAGACGGACAAACAAACGGCCAGGCAGACGGACAGACATAAAACCCCCGGACATGTTTCCGCATCTTGGTGCATCTTGCAATCCGGGGATATAGTCTGCCGGGACTATAAGTTGGTGATGATCAAATGTATCCTCGGCCTTTCCTTGGAATGATTTGATATGGGGTCTAACCAGAGAGTGGCCAGTTGCCCGCAGGACTATGTCCTTTCTGGATAGTTGGTTGAGGTTCCTTCGGGATCCACGTAGTGGCTTTGGTTAAACAAAAATTCGCGGGGAGAGTAAGTGGCGGTTAAAGGACTGATGTAAGGTAAAGTCAATATTTCGGGATAAGTTCCGTGCTGTTGCCGAGACAACAGATAACCCACAAAGGAGTGACTGTCGGACTAAGCGTTGGAAATGAGTTCGTGTTAACTGTATATGATAGGGGACGAATGAGGGGTATGCGGGCCTCACCCACCCGTTTACCTAGAATAAGTGTGTCGCATGTTTTTCTCTTATGAATGTGTCGGATAAATGAAAAGTGTGCTGGGTTGAATGATGATGGATGAAAGGTATCAAATATAAATGATACCATTGAATTTTCCTTCCTTGTCCAGATATGTTCAGAGTAAACTCTGTTCATATCAGAATTACTACAGTGTAACACTGTGAGTAAGAACAAAGTCTCGGCTTATTTGATGGATTCGTACTTCGGTCTACCGGTTACGTCTCTGGGTGCTGTTGACGAATCAACAGAGGCCATCCCATCTGCGTGGTTGTAAACGGAAGTGATGTTTTACATCTCGGAAGTTAAGCAACGGGGCAGCAATGTTCAGAGATTAAATAGCTGAAGTACTTCAGCAAAGTGCTTGTACATGGACCGGCTTTAGCCATGTACAAAACTTGCCTCCTGATTTCTTCATTGAAGATTGAAGGGGCGGTGGTGAGTCATCACAAAGCTCACCCAGTGGTTTAAAAAGACCACCGTGTGATAGGCCAACACGGCAGCTACTCACGTAAAGTACTTCGGCATTCATACAGACAGACAGACCGACGGACATAGCTTAATCGGCTCAGAAAGTGATTCTGATAGTGGTGTGGGGTATAAAAAGTCCTGCTACAGCACAGCGATTGCTCACCGAATCTTATGGTAAATACGTTCCATTAGTTTCAACGTGCATGAAATGGTTTGGCTGTGCTGAAGTGGCGATTTCGACAAGGAAGGCAAATATCCATGAAGCTAAGGTATTACCCTATATTTTGTGTTACTAAAAGGATCTATTATGATCTGCTTATATCTGTCCAGATCATCAGAAGGAACCTATACTGAATGAAACAAGTTCGTAGCTTTATTGAAATTTTAAAGCTAATTATGGGTGTTAGAATCTTTTTCTGAGTGGCACCTTATATGGAGGATCAATTATGCATGGATCGTATTTGATTATATGATCCTATAAAACCTTTTTATGTCAAATTTTGTTGATTTAGTGGCATTTCGAATCTGGTTATTAGCTTTTTAAGCAGGTCGTTATATGGGGGATAGGGTCAGTTATGGACCGATCCCTAATAAACTATTTAATGTCGAATTTTACCTTTATATCTACCTTTTAAGTTGTGAGTATTTTAGTAATTTTCTGAAGAGGAGTTTATATGGTGGATAGGAACAATTATGGACCAATCCCCATAAAATTTGACAGCAGAAAATAGGGTTCCTATAAAATATGGTAGACAGACAGACAGATAGACAGACAGACAGACAGACAGACAAACAGACAGACAGACAGACAGACAGACAGACAGACATACAGACAGACAGACAGACAGACAGACGGACGGACAGACGGACGGACGGACGGACGGACGGACAGACGGACGCACGGACAGACGGATGGACATGTTTGAATCGTCTTAGAAGTTAATGAGGAATCAGAATATACTATATACTTTTAAAGGTTTTTGACTAATATTTCGATGTGTTATATTTCAAACTACCTTAAAGACAACTTTAAATTTGTATGTATTTTTAGAAACTTCTGTTAATCATAAATTTTTGAAAATTTCACTTAATTTCGAAATGATTATTAAATATTCAACTCTCTTTCATTGTTATCTTTTCAGCTCCTTAAATATTTATACACGGAAACAAAACAATAACACAGCAAAAAAAGGATATTTATGCATGTACATATGTATGTAAAACGCTGTCTACATATAGTATGTAGGTGTGGAATGTATGTATATCCATCTCTCTTTAGTAATTAAAAGAGACAATTTTTTGTTAACGGTGTGTGTTGGTGTAGCGCTGAAACAAATTGCAAACAACAAAAAAAAAATGTGAAAGAAAAAAGAAATAACTGTAAGTACCATTAAATATGAAAAACTAACAAAATGAACAAAATTCCCTTTAGTCAAAACAACGATACACACTCACACACACACACAAAAAAAAAAAGGAAACACATACCAGAATGGAGCAATGGAAATGAAAAACAAAAGAGGATGAAGAAAAAAATTTTCTATACAGAAGTGTAATTAAATGGCAAAGCATACAGGCAAAAAGACAAACATACAAATTTTTTTTTTACATGCAAACTTTTTAAGTCATAAATAGAAAGATTTTTTTTTGTGTGAAAAAAATAGCTTAAAACAAAATGTCAGCAAAAAGTTGATAACGCGACTATACATACGACTACTACTACTTAAAAAGTGTAACAAGCATTTAACCTGAATTTTACGAAAATTTTCCGCTACTACTACTATTCATGTTGAACTTTAGGTGGAAAACATTTTAAATGTTTAAAAAAACTTTTGTCTTGTTTTAAATTTATATACATACTCATACGTATACAAGTATTTACTTAATGTTTTTTAAACCCAGCAGGTTTTAAAAGGAATCAAATCAGAATCACAGAATCATTTGCTTACTACAATTACTTATTTAACCCATTACCAGTAATCTGTTGCAGAGTGAAATTTTAATTTCTAATTGAAGTGAAGTGTGATTTAGGACAGACATATGTAACAATTTCTATTCCTCAACCTAATTCTTTGTAAATTTTAAAATCACCTATGAACTGCAGGGTAGTTGTAGACATAGCGAATGGGAAATGTGAGATATATAAGCGTGTAAATTAGTTTAAAAAAGAAGAAGAAAAAATTTTAAAATAGCACAAACATTTATTCATGTTGACAATGAGGTTTTAAGAAAATATGAACAAATTATAAATAAATATTAAACATTAAATAAATGTTTTAAACTTAAGGAGTAAGTATGTAGCATTCATCCATTTAAATAAATCGTTTCTATAGAAAAATTGCTTGTTAAGTCAATTTTTACTATAGAAGCATCCATTAAGCATCCATTCTATAGAAAAGTTGCTAGATAAGTTAAGCATATCTTCTATAGAAAAGTTTTTTGTTAAATTAAGTATTCTTTCTATAGAAAAGTTGCTTGTTAAGAACAGCAGCTTTTCTATAGAAAAGTTGCTTGTTACGACCAGCATCTTTTCTATAGAAAAGTTACTTGTTACGACCAGCATCTTTTCTATAGAAAAGTTGCTTGTTACGACCAGCATCTTTTCTATAGAAAAGTTGCTTGTTACGACCAGCATCTTTTCTATAGAAAAGTTGCTTGTTACGACCAGCATCTTTTCTATAGAAAAGTTGCTTGTTACGACCAGCATCTTTTCTATAGAAAAGTTGCTTGTTACGACCAGCATCTTTTCTATAGAAAAGTTGCTTGTTACGACCAGCATCTTTTCTATAGAAAAGTTGCTTGTTACGACCAGCATCTTTTCTATAGAAAAGTTGCTTGTTACGACCAGCATCTTTTCTATAGAAAAGTTGCTTGTTACGACCAGCATCTTTTCTATAGAAAAGTTGCTTGTTACGACCAGCATCTTTTCTATAGAAAAGTTGCTCGTTACGACCAGCATCTTTTCTATAGAAAAGTTGCTCGTTACGACCAGCATCTTTTCTATAGAAAAGTTGCTTGTTACGACCAGCATCTTTTCTATAGAAAAGTTGCTTGTTACGACCAGCATCTTTTCTATAGAAAAGTTGCTTGTTACGACCAGCATCTTTTCTATAGAAAAGTTGCTTGTTACGACCAGCATCTTTTCTATAGAAAAGTTGCTTGTTAAGAACAGCATCTTTTCTATAGAAAAGTTGCTTGTTAAGACCAGCATCTTTTCTATAGAAAAGTTGCTTGTTAAGACCAGCATCTTTTCTATAGAAAAGTTGCTTGTTAAGACCAGCATCTTTTCTATAGAAAAGTTGCTGCTTAAGTTAAGCTTCTTTTCTATTGAAAAGTTGCCTGTTACGCTAAACAGCTTGACTATAGAAAAATTGCTTGACCGGCCATATGTATAGAGATCTAAAGAATTTATCAAAAAGAGCTTTTAAGTAAGTTCAATTTAAGTCCTGACTTCTGTAGCTAAAAATTGAAACTTTAAATTCTATTTCCCTAAAAAAATCTATAAATTTAACAAAATAATCAAATATAAACTCTGACACTCCACCACGCTGTCTGCCTACCAAACAAACAACTTTAACAACCAGATGTCGATAAGACATCAGTGTAAACTGAAAGCTTATCATCTGTCTTCCAGCTACATAGACTCCTGGATAATAAAAAAAAAAAACACTACGAACAAGCCAAACAAAAATTGAAATAAAAGCAAAATGTTGAAAAAAAAAACTGAAAATATTTATTATTCACAGACAAACATTTTTTTTAATTTTATTTACACTTATAAAATTTGTTTTTTTTTTTTTCATTTCTTTTTGTTACTGTGTTTTTGCTGGTGGCGCTATCTTTAAATATTTGTTTCATCAGTTTAAAAGCATCCTTTTTTTCTTTTCCTCGTATAATTTGTTCGCATATAATTTCGTCCTTTTTTTCGATGTTGGGCTTTACGCTGTGCCACCATTGAGGCCCAAAAAGAAAACTACCGACTACAAAATTTTAAAGTCAACACACGTATTTTGTTTATTTTAGCACGCAACATGATTAATGACCCAATGAATGAATGACTGAATGACTGAGTGAGTGAATATATAGTAAACGTAATAATGTTGCCACCACAATCGACTGCTTTAACAAAATTGCTATAATGTTTAAAAAAATTAAAAAAAAATTGGTGAGGATAAAAACTATAATGATGTTGTTGTTGCTGCTACTAGACTACTGGTCCTTCGAAGGTAATAATGAAAAACTGTAACAGTTTTCATTATTCAAGTTTTATTTACAACTTTCTATCTTGAATGTATGTGTAGGTTTATTTGCTTCCTGTTATTGTGGGTTTTTCCTAGCTGCCTTTGTTTATACTATTATACCTCTAATACCATCCCATTGTTTATTTCTTACGCACAGTTTTAAAAACCGCTTAAATTGTAATAGATTATAAGAAAAACCACCAGCTGAGGCTGTTTTGTTCTTGTTTCTTCTTCCTGTGACTTATTTCATTTGATAAATATGTATTTAAGTGTCGTTTAAAAGTAAAAGTATATAATTTATCTTTCGAAATTGTTGGCCCTACATATACACATACATTCATGCATACATATGTATGTTTTTCATATAATGTTACCAAAAATGCTGCTACAGCAACTTTAAACTGCTACATCTTTTCTATAGAAAAGTTGCTTGTTAAGACCAGCCTCTTTTCTATAGAAAAGTTGCTTGTTAAGACCAGCCTCTTTTCTATAGAAAAGTTGCTTGTTAAGACCAGCCTCTTTTCTATAGAAAAGTTGCTACTTAAGACCAGCCTCTTTTCTATAGAAAAGTTGCTTGTTAAGACTAGCCTCTTTTCTATAGAAAAGTTGCTTGTTAAGACCAGCCTCTTTTCTATAGAAAAGTTGCTTGTTAAGACCAGCCTCTTTTCTATAGAAAAGTTGCTTGTTAAGACCAGTCTCTTTTCTATAGAAAAGTTGCTTGTTAAGACCAGTCTCTTTTCTATAGAAAAGTTGCTTGTTAAGACCAGCCTCTTTTCTATAAAAAAGTTGCTTGTTAAGACCAGCCTCTTTTCTATAGAAAAGTTGCTTGTTAAGACCAGCCTCTTTTCTATAGAAAAGTTGCTTGTTAAGACCAGCCTCTTTTCTATAGAAAAGTTGCTTGTTAAGACCAGCCTCTTTTCTATAGAAAAGTTGCTTGTTAAGACTAGCCTCTTTTCTATAGAAAAGTTGCTTGTTAAGACCAGCATCTTTTCTATAGAAAAGTTGCTTGTTAAGACCAGCATCTTTTCTATAGAAAAGTTGCTTGTTAAGACCAGCATCTTTTCTATAGAAAAGTTGTTGGTTAAGACCAGCATCTTTTCTATAGAAAAGTTGCTTATTAAGACCAGCAACTTTTCTATAGAAAAGTTGCTTGCTAAGACCAGCCTCTTCTCTATAGAGAAGTTGTTTGTTAAGTTAGCATCCTTTCTATAGAAAAGTTGCTTGTTAAGTTAACATCTTTTCTATAGAAAAGTTGCTTGCTAAGTTAGCATCTTTTCTATAGAAAAGTTGCTTGTTAAGTTAGCATCTTGTCCATAGAAAAGTTGCTTGTTAAGTAAGCATCTTTTTTATAGAAATGTTGCCTGTTAAGTTACCATCTTTTCTATAGAATAGTTGCTTGTATAGTTAGCATATTTTCTATAGAAAAGTTGCTTGTTTAGTTAGCATCTTTTCTATAGAAAAGTTGCTTGTTAACTTTCCAGCATATCGTTTTTATTTAAGTTTAAAATTAAATATTCAAACAGATTTAAATATTTTTTTAAATCCACAAATTTATAAAATCATGCTTTTCAATAGTTTTTTGTTTTTTGCGTAATTGTTTTCTTATATCTTTTACTAATTTAACCATTTTAGCACGTGTATGTGATACTTACGAAAAAAAAATACTACAATGTTTATCTATACATACCCAGCTAAATAAATACACAAACATCCAAACTTATACAAGCAGCACCACCTACAACATCCTCCTGTTCGGGTACTACAGCCCAAAGCCCCAACTGTGAGGTATAACTCTCCGGGTTGTATGAGTATTTTCATTTCATAAATAAAATGTCTGGATGCAATTCTCTGTTACATTCTGTTTTATCACAGTATTCTACTATGAGAGTATGACAAGAGTAAAGGCAGAAAAAAAAACAACAACCACAAATAACTGAAAAGGTCACTAGCCTTGATAAAACGCAAAGTTTATAGTACTACAGTATATAGTTGTGGCTGTAGTAGTAGTGGGTGTTTTCTTGTTGTTGCTGTTGTTCTATATCAAATGAATAAAATAAAATAATAAACGTAAAATGAAAACAGAGATACTCAATTTATCACAATTGCTTTCAATTTAAACAAAACTCCCCCCTTTATGCTGCCACACAACAACAGCATCAACATCATCATCATCATCGTCGTCGTCATCATTACTACTATTATAACTAGAGTTCACTCACTATAATTCTGTAAAAGCTTTTCTTTTTTTGTTTTTGCTTCAAACTAAAAATGAGCAAATAATTTGTAACAAGAGAGCCACATAAAATGTTCTCATTCTTATCGAATTAAGATAAGACATAACAAAATATTGATAAACTCAAATATGCAAAAGGTGGCCAATAAAAATTCTCAATTTAATTTAATATTAATTAAGTAATTTACCCTTAATGCTGGTGTGGGGGAATAAGGGGAGTGAAATGAATTGTATTCATTTCTGTAGATGAACATGGTGCTCCCAGTTTGCCTCTCAACAGTGTCATAATGAACTCTAGGGACTTTTCTGAAATGTTGTATTTTTTATCACGAATCAAAACTAAAAGGTACTAAGTATGACAGAGAGATGTACGAATTTAATTGATCAAAAGGCGGAAAATATAGGGTCCACTTTCTACTTTGTTACATGCAGCATATTTTCTGTAGAAAAGTTGCTTGTTATAAGCAGCATATTTTCTGTAGAAAAGTTGCTTGTTACAAGCAGCAACTTTTTTATAGAAAAGTTGCTTGTTACAAGCAGCATCTTTTTTATAGAAAAGTTGCTTGTTACAAGCAGCAGCTTGTTACAAACAGCATCTTTTCTATAGAAAAGTTGCTTGTTACAAGCAGCATCTTTGCTATAGAAAAGTTGCTTGTCACAAGCAGCATCTTTTCTATAGAAATGTTGCTTGTTACAAACAGCATCTTTTCTATAGAAATGTTGCTTGTTACAACCAGCACATTTTCTATAGAAAAGTTGCTTGTTACAACCAGCATCTTTTCTATAGAAAAGTTGCTTGTTACAACCAGCATCTTTTCTATAGAAAAGTTGCCTGTTACAACCAGCATCTTTTCTATAAAAAAGTTGCTTGTTAGGCCAGCTTCTTTTCTAAAGAAAAGTTGCTTGTTAGGCCAGCTTATTTTCTATAGAAAAGTTGCTTGTTAAGACCAGCTTCTTTTCTATAGAAAAGTTGCTTGTTAAGACCAGCTTCTTTTCTATAGAAAAGTTGCTTGTTAAGACCAGCTTCTTTTCTATAGAAAAGTTGCTTGTTAAGACCAGTATCTCTTCTATAGAAAAGTTGCTGTTAAGAAGCTGCATTATTCATGTAAAGTAACATTGTTCCAATAAACTGTAACACTATAACAGCTTGAGTAAAAGATAACAGCAATAACTCCTATAGACAGGGGGAGAGGAAGCATACAAAAAATACACTGATGTCCTTTACAGCAACTCCAAATGCTAGAGTTCATTTTGTCCCAAATCTCAAATAAAAGCTGTAATTGAGAGACATCATTTAGAGAACGGTCTTAAATGAGAGTTTCTGTTGCTTAGCAAAAAGAGAGCTTTTGTCAGTTGTTACTTGATTTTGTTCAATTCTTCTTATATTTGGCTGGTTGCCTTGTCATCATTTAATAAGAGATAATTGAGTAAAATTATTACAAAACAAATCCTCTAACTGTGTTAGTGTGTGTTAGTGTCACACTTTGTCATTGCATGAGTGAGGTTGTGTATTTTAAAATATGTTATTTATGTTGAGGGAGTTCACAGCATCTTTGCAAATTTTCTAAAATTCATTTAGTTGCAGTAAACGAACGCGACAAGTCTTTGTTATAAAATCACGCTAAACAAAATATTTCAGTTTTTGAAAATAAAAAAACTTTGAAAAATATATATGTATATAAAAAAAAGGAATAAATTAAAACAAAAATAACATTTTCTGGTTGCAAAGAAAAAAAATGTGCAAAAATTATAATAGAAATTAAAGCAAAAAAAGAAAAACTAAAGAAAAGTGTTTAAAATGAAACTGTTAGTAATAGATACGTTTATAAGTAAAGTTGACTATGTGCGTGTCTGTAAAGTAAAAAAATTTGTTTGGTTTTATTTTTGCCTCTAAAAGCTACAACAGCAATAAAAACAACACAAAAATTCTCATAAATAATGATGTTTGTACAAAAATGGGGAAAAGAAATTATAGCATATCTTGTATGCAGCTTCTTTCTTTTATCTTTATTTATGTTTTTAGTTTTTGCTGCTGCACTTTATGCTCATAGCAAAAGTTTCTAGTTTAACACTCTACTTTTTTTTTCTATGCGGTTTAAATATTTTTCTTTCATTATTTTCAATGTATGCATTTCCTTACTTACACACACACACACTTGCACATACTTAAATTAAAACACTTTTTTACTTACACATAGATTTTTTGTTAAAAACTATGTATAACTGTGAATTGTGGCAAAAAAACTGATTTATTTTTTCGTTGTTTTATATGCAGCTAAGTGTGTGTATGTGTGTAGTTGCATGCGACCGGATGTAGCTGCGGAAATTGGAAATATGTGAACATTACATAGAATTTAAAGTGTAGTCGCCTTTTTTTTAGAATATTGCTGTTGTTGTTTTTTTATTTCTCTACTGCAAATTACTTGTAATAAAATATAATTATAACAAACGAGAAAGCTACATACAGTATGAATACTACAATATTCATATACTATATATGGACAAGAAAATTTTGTTATAACTTGTTTAAATAAGGTAAATATTAAAATTTATTTTATTTTAAATTTATAGAAAAAATTTTACAAATTAAAAAAAATCATTAAGGTTTAAGATTTTGAAATATTTTTATGGTATTTATTAAAAAAAATGCAAATCAATATTTAATTTGCCTCTTTATGAATCAATTTTTCAAAATTTCGAATTCAATGGACACGTACTTGATTATAAAAAAAAATCGGAAGGACGGACGGTTGGATGGATGGACGGACGTACGGACGGATGGATGGATGGACGGACATAGCTAAATCGACTTAGAATGATTTTAAGGTGGATATATGACCAATATTTCTATGCGTTACAAACATCAGCATAAACTCACTATATTATCCCCACTATAGTCTTGTAAAATATCAAGTTTTTTAAATATAATTGTGCCACTGATAATAACACCATCTCTATCTCAAAATTGGTCATACAAAAACTACTGCAAAACAATTAGTTGCAGAACTTTCCTAAAGCTTCCTTGGAATTAGTTCTGAGGGTGACAAATCATTGATTTCACATATGATTCAAGAATCGTTTTATTAAACGAGTGTCGACTGCATAAGGCCAACATAAAACCAATTCCGAAGGGAACAATTTCGAATCAAAATCTTTGGTCTCAACGCAAATATAGAATGGGTACAGTCTACAAATATGCGTTCTGGAATTAGTTGTGAAACTAATACAATTCTGGGAATATTATTATGAAGAGAAAAAGCTTATCGAAGTAAATTGGGTCCGTTCATAGTGCAATCAGAAACCATTGAAAAACTTGAAACATGTTATTTTTATACAAAAACCCTTGTATTACAAAACAATTAAAAAATGTCCTTTTGATAAGAGAAAACTTAATATTTTTATCGTTTGATATACCATTTTTGCTGAAATACAAGAACATTCAACATATTTTTGAGCTCAAAAGCCCTATTCGGGGAGTATGGTTGTATGGAGCTAGGGTAGTCTATTTTCAAGAGTATGTGCAAAATTTTATCAAATTATCTGGAAAATTGTAATCTGTAGCTTACACACAAGGTTCACATGGACACACAGACGGACAGACAGACAGACAGACAGACAGACAGACAGACAGACAGGCGGACGGGCAGACATAAGGACATAGTGACATAGTATAATAGACTCAGAAAGGTGGATTTAGTATCAGCATTTTTGGGTGTTACAAACATCAGCACAAATGCATAATACTCTCCCCACTATAGAGGTGCAGGGTATAATAATACCCTAACATGGGGCTAGCAGAGTATATTTTCAAGAGTTTGTGCAAAATTTCATCAAATTATCTTAAAAATTGTAATCTGTAGCATACACACAAGGTTTATATGGACCCACAGACGGAGAGACAGACAGACGGACAGACGGAGAGACATACAGACGGACAGACAGACAGACATAGTTTAATCGACTCAGAAAGTGATACTTTAAGGTGAATTTAGGACCAGCATTTTTGGGTGTTACAAACATCAGCACAAATGCATAACACTCTCCCCACTACAGAGGTGCAGGGTATAATAACACCCTTCAGTTAGAACATGCCTTTGGCACCATGTTCTTTTTGAATAACCGGGCTTCACAATGGTTATCGTAATGAATCCGTTTGATTTCTTCAATCTGGATACAGCAGCTTTCCGTATATGATAATGCTAATTTACACAAAATTCTCAATTGCATTCACATCCGGTTGCAACTTAAACGACACTCTATTGATCTGATTTGGGTTGCACTATATTCATATTCCTCTAGCTGCGGTATCGAGAGCTATCGACAAAATGCCATTGTCCCATTCTTATAGTCCTACTTACTGGGCACTGTATTATTGGACGCATGGAACACATATACGACCTGACATACAGCCAATTATACAGCTATTGCAGAAGATTTTTCGACAATAACAAATTTATTCAAATTCACCGAATTACCGTATGATTTTCTCTAGAACCATAGGCATTCCTTGACGTCTCATTGAAAAGGAGAAATACTTTTAAGAGTTACACACTGACCTACGAGTGCTTTCACTAAATCGCTAGTTATCAAATAATTGAAAATTTTCAAAACAATTTACGATCGATGACTAAGTGAAATTATCGAAGACATAAACCATGTGTAGAAGATGCGCCATCTATCGTGAAGTGTGAATTTTAAAGCTGTACACCAATTAGAACTAATCCATGATGTTATGTTTCGGAATATTACAGTTAGATCAATTGATTGTGATCGTGAAGATCGTTTTCAAATCAATTGTATAGAGATAATAAAGTAATTTTCGATTGTCTAAGTTGGTGCATAGAATTTCATTAAAAAGTTATTATAATGTCAAGATTCAGAAGTACTTAAGTCAAGTACGGATCGTTTAATTATGAAAATTATATTTTAATTTGGTCATTGATTTAAGCTTAACTACACAGAGGTATCAAATTGACACCAAAGAGTTTATAATTTTTCAATAACATCCGTTGTCAAAGTATATACATTGCAACAATTCGTTGTAGAAATCTAAATTTTATACACATCTGTTGTCTAAATGTTAACAAACGTAACAAACTATTGACAAACAATCCGCTGCCTATAGTGAGCTTACCACGTTTGTTAACAATTAGACAAAGGATGTGTATAAAATTTAGATTTCGACAACGAATTATTGCAATGTTGACAACGTTGCGTTGTCACATTACATAGTGTTATCGAGCTATTTTTCTTTAGTTGCAACCAAATGAAAATTTATGATTTTCCCAAAAAGAAAAAACTATTAAAAATAATTACACTTTATATATGTATAAAGGAAATCTGATGATGAAATATGTATTAATATATATATATTTGTATGTACAAATATGATTCCATGTATTTCTTGTATATAATATTCCCTATATTGCTTTCTAACCACTGGGATCAAGGGAATTTCAATTGTACACTTTACATAGAAATTCGTTAAAGTTCAAGCAGTCAAAATCACACACATACCCATACATTTTTTTTCCATAAAGATTGAATTTGCTTAAAATAAACCAACGTAAATAAATACTAGATATGTATGTATATAGAACCCATAAAAGTTCCAGCCATTTTTTTTTAGACCTCATCCTCTCAGGCTGCTTTATTGAATACATATAAAATTGACAACTATAAAATCTCGATTGGGAATTTGTCGGGAGACCAAATGAATGAATAACTAGAAGATGAAAAAAAAGGATATTAAAATAGACACAGAAAACGTGAAGCAAGGACAAAAAAATAGGAATCGAACTTTATTGATGGCAGTCAGACATTTGACTAGTGTTTTTTTTGATTAAATAGTATATGATTTTTTTTTTGCTTGAATTGTTTCTCTCTAGATAAAATGTAAATACATTTTTTCTTCTATAACTTGTTGAGTTTTTTTTTTATTAGTTAAAGTTTTATTTTTATACTTCTTTTATTGTTGTATTTTTCTGTTTGAAGTACTTGTTTATATTGATTTAATTTGTTTCTGTTTTAAGGACTTCAAGCGGCTGTATTTTATGTATTTTTTTTTTTATAGTTATTTCTATTAGTTAAATATCTGTATTTTTATACCCTTCACCTTCATGGGAAGGGTTTCTACAATATAATTTTTCGAGCCTATAAACTATATATATTCTGGATCCTTCAAGATATCGGAGTCGATTTAGTCATGTCCGTCTGTCTTTCTGTCCGTCTGTGTGTCTGTTGAAATCTATATGCTGAAGACCCTATATATCTTTGGGAACCAAATCTTTTATAATTCTATCAGATAGGCTTTCGAGAAGTTTCCTATTTATATTTATATACATATTCTGGATCCTTCAAGATAGCGGAGTCGATTTAGTCATGTCCGTCTGTCATTCTGTCCGTCTGTGTGTCTGTTGAAATCTATATTCTGAAGACCCTATATATCTTTGGGAACCAAATCTTTTATAATTCTATCAGACACACTTTCGAGAAGTTTTCTATTTATATTTATATACATATTCTGAATCCTTCAAGATAGCGGAGTCGATTAAGTCATGTCCGTCTGTCTTTCTGTCCGTCTATGTGTCTGTTGGAATCAATATTCTGAAGACCCTAGATATCTTTGGGAACCAAATCTTTTATAATTCTATCACACATGCTTTCGACAAGTTTTCTATTTAAAATCAGCAAAATCCATCCATAAATAACGGTTATATGCGCAAAAATCCAAGACAAGCTCTGCAAATTTAAACAAAAAAGAAAAATTTCATTTAAAATCGAAAATTTTCTTAATAGAAATTTTTCCTTTAAAACCAAACTTTTCCTTACTTTAAACTTACTTTAAAACCAAAATTTTCCTAAAAGAAAACTTCTCATCAGAAAATTTATGTATAAGAAAGAAAATTATTCCACCAAATCTTATAAGATTTAAAAATGTTTCATCATTAAAGATAAATTACAAAAAAAAATTTTTGTTAATTTTATTTTAAATTTTTTTATTAAAAAAAAATCATTGTTTTTAAGTATTAAATTAAACCTGCATATTTAATTTTATTTTTCTTTCTTTGCACTAAAATATTTATAAACTAATAAAATGTTGTGCACAACAAAAATATATAAAAAAAAATACATTGTCTGTCTTTCTGTCAGTCTGCCATATTAATTCGGTCTATAAAAAGACACTCAATGTATGTTCACACGACTATATAAAGTAAAAATGTTGTGAAAAATGAACACTGTATGATTATGGCAAATGTATGCTAATTCACGCACTTAAGTGCTCTTTTGAAAAGTAAAAAAAAAAAACAGAAAAATAATAAAAGTAACGAATGTAATACAAAACAAAAAACAACACACACGAATGCTTCTTTTCATATTCTAACTTTTTGACCTCGCCATTCTGTAATGGTTTTAGCAAGCTGTAATAACAACGAAAAAACATTTTTGCAATTACCTTTAGGCAGTACCAACGCCAGTACCATCATACACCCCATTCCGTTAAATTCCCTTAGTATAGATATTTGTGCATAATGTTGTTATGTTTAGCAGTGATAAAACATCATGGAAGGGGGAGGCGATGTTACTAAGTGTATGAAAACAAAACTATAAAAAATTACTTCAAGTAATATTGATATTGATAACAGTAAATATGCATTTAATATGAGTTCTTTTATAACATACAACAACCACTAGAGTACAGTGGGCCAGTTGAAAAATATTTTGGAAAGCACAAAATTCGACAAATTATTACAAATTATAAAAAGCTAAAATCGGTCCATTATATGGTATAGGTCTTCCGTATAGTTTCACATAGTTAGTTAGTTAGTTAGCTAGTAGTTAGTTAGTTAGTTAGGTTAGTTAGTTAGTTAGTAGTTAGTTAGTAGTTAGTTAGTAGTTAGTTAGTTAGTTAGTTAGTTAGTTAGTTAGTTAGTTAGTAGTTAGTTAGTTAGTTAGTTAGTAGTTAGTTAGTTAGTAGTAGTTAGTAGTTAGTTAGTAGTAGTTAGTTAGTTAGTAGTTAGTTAGTTAGTTAGTTAGTTAGTTAGTTAGTAGTTAGTTAGTTAGTTAGTTAGTTAGTTAGTTAGGTTAGTTGTTAGTAGTTAGTTAGTAGTTAGTTATTAGTTAGTTAGTTAGTTAGTTAGGTAGTTAGTTAGTAGTTAGTTAGTAGTTAGTTGTTAGTTAGTTAGTTAGTTAGTTAGTTAGTTAGTTAGTTAGTTAGTTAGTTAGTTAGTTAGTTAGTTAGTTAGTAGTTGTTAGTTAGTTAGTTAGTTAGTTAGTTAGTTAGTTAGTTAGTTAGTTAGTTAGTTAGTTAGTAGTTAGTTAGTTAGTTAGTTAGTTAGTTAGTAGTTAGTTAGTTAGTTAGTTAGTTAGTAGTTAGTTAGTTAGTTAGTTAGTTAGTTAGTTAGTTAGTTAGTTAGTTAGTTAGTTAGTTAGTAGTTAGTTAGTTAGTTAGTTAGTTAGTTAGTTAGTTAGTTAGTTAGTTAGTTAGTTAGTTAGTTAGTTAGTTAGTTAGTTAGTTAGTTAGTTAGTAGTTAGTTAGTTAGTTAGTTAGTTAGTTAGTTAGTTAGTTAGTTAGTTAGTTAGTTAGTTAGTAGTTAGGTAGTTAGTTAGTTAGTTAGTTAGTTAGTTAGTTAGTTAGTTAGTTAGTTAGTTAGTTAGTTAGTTAGTTAGTTAGTTAGTTAGTTAGTTAGTTAGTTAGTTAGTTAGTTAGTGTTAGTTAGTTAGTATTAGTTAGTTAGTTAGTTAGTTAGTTAGTTAGTTAGTTAGTTAGTTAGTTAGTTAGTTCGTTAGTTAGTTAGTTAGTTAGTTAGTTAGTTAGTTAGTTAGTTAGTTAGTTAGTTAGTTAGTTAGTTAGTTAGTTAGGTAGTAGTTAGTTAGTTAGTTAGTAGTTAGTTAGTTAGTTAGTTAGTTAGTAGTTTAGTTAGTTAGTAGTTAGTTAGTTAGTTAGTTAGTTAGTTAGTTAGTTAGTTAGTTAGTTAGTAGTAGTTAGTTAGTAGTTAGTGTAGTTAGTAGTTAGTTAGTTAGTTAGTAGTTAGTTAGTTAGTAGTTAGTTAGTAGTTAGAGTTAGTAGTTAGTTAGTTAGTTAGTTAGTTAGTTAGTTAGTTAGTTAGTAGTTAGTTAGTTAGTTAGTTAGTTAGTAGTTGTTAGTATTAGTAGTAGTTAGTTAGTTAGTTCGTTAGTTAGTTAGTTAGTTAGTTAGTTAGTTAGTTAGTTAGTAGTTAGTAGTTTAGTTAGTTAGTTAGTTAGTTAGTTAGTTAGTTAGTTAGTTAGTTAGTTAGTTAGTAGTTAGTTAGTAGTTAGTTAGTTAGTTAGTTAGTTAGTTAGTTAGTTAGTTAGTTAGTTAGTTAGTTAGTTAGTTAGTTAGTTAGTTAGTTAGTTAGTTAGTTAGTAGTTAGTTAGTTAGTTAGTTAGTAGTTAGTTAGTTAGTTAGTTAGTTAGTTAGTTAGTTAGTTAGTTAGTTAGTTAGTTAGTTAGTTAGTAGTTAGTTAGTTAGTTAGTAGTTAGTTAGTTAGTAGTTAGTTAGTTTAGTTAGTTAGTTAGTTAGTTAGTTAGTTAGTAGTTAGTTAGTTAGTTAGTTAGTTAGTTAGTTAGTTAGTTAGTTAGTAGTTAGTTAGTTAGTAGTTAGTGTAGTTAGTTAGTAGTTAGTAGTTAGTTAGTTAGTTAGTTAGTTAGTTAGTTAGTTAGTTAGTTAGTTAGTTAGTTAGTTCTTAGTTAGTTAGTTAGTTAGTTAGTTAGTTAGTTAGTTAGTTAGTTAGTTAGTTAGTTAGTTGTAGTTAGTAGTTAGTTAGTTAGTTAGTTAGTTAGTTAGTTAGTTAGTTAGTTAGTAGTTAGTTAGTTAGTTAGTTAGTTAGTTAGTTAGTTAGTTAGTTAGTTAGTAGTTAGTTAGTAGTTAGTTAGTTAGTTAGTTAGTTAGTTAGTTAGTTAGTTAGTTAGTTAGTTAGTTAGTTAGTAGTTAGTTAGTTAGTTAGTTAGTTAGTTAGTTAGTTAGTTAGTTAGTTAGTTAGTTAGTTAGTTAGTTAGTTAGTTAGTTAGTTAGTTAGTTAGACTATAGAATAGACCATAGACTAGACTATAGACTAAACTATGGACTAGACTAGAGTATGGACTGGAGTATAGACTGGAGTATAGGCTAGAGTATAGACTAGATTATAGTCTCTACTATGGTCTAGACTAAAGACTAGATTCTAGAGTAACTGCAGACTACACTATACTATTGACTAGCCAACAAACTTGACTATAGGCTAGACTATAGACTAGACTATAGGTTAGACTGTAGAATACACTATAGACTACACCATAGAGCAGGCTATAGACTAGAGTATTTACTAGACGAGGCTTCTACCTAGACTGCTAGCTATACCATAGACTAGAATATATATCAGACTGCAGGTAAGTTGACTTTAGCCTATACTACAGAGTATGCTATGGACTCGGCCATAGACTATAAACTAGAATATAGACCCGACTACAACTAGTTGTCTTTATACTAGGCTATTGATCATACTGTAGAATAGACTACATGGGAATATTGTTACATTTGTCACTCCATTGCCAATGTTTAAGGAGGATGTATGTTATATCAGAGCTCAGTGGAAATCGAAATCCCGTCCTCCACACTATCATACTAAAATAATATTCACCTATCATTCCAACTTCAGTAATTTGACACCAGATTCCTTTATATGTTCTGAATTTGGAATACTAAGCCTCAAAACAAAGATGAACTATATTTTCAAAATTATAAAAATATTAAAATGGATTTATTTAAGAACTAGAACAATTTGAAAACATATTGCATAACCAAATATCTAATAATTTGCTCGATAATTTTAAATGAGTTTAAATAACTAATATCTCGAATATGTTCCTATAAATAGCTTTTATATACATATAGATTCACTATCTTAACTTTGACAGTTTTTTTGTTTTACTTTTAAATACAGATGTCAAAACCACAAAAATGTAGGTTTCCCCCTCGTCTTTTCTGAGACTCTTAAAAGTTTTACTGGAAACCACAAAAACAATGGTTGAAGTTAAACAATCGCAATAAAGAGCAACATACACTTGTGGAAAGAAAAATAGTGGAGATTTTTAATTCCAAAAAAAATCATAATTAAATATTTTATATTTTAAAAATGTAAAATGTTGATATGTAAAATTAAATTAAACAACATCTCTTAATTCAAAATAAACATTTAATATACAACTATTTCGCTAACCACATGTGTATTAATATCAAAATCATACTGAACAAATTTCAATATTTAATGCTTATACTAGTCATATGAGAAAATTATTATACAAGTAGTTTTTGGTATTAAATAAAATAAAACATCAACCACCATACTAACACACATGTACACTTACAACGTCATTCATCCTGAAAATCCTGGCAAAAACACAAACCAACACTTATATCGTAAAACTATGGAAAGAACGACCAAAAAAAAAACATCCTTCAATCTTTAACTTTGACTCATGCACTACTCGTTCATATTCCAAACTCATACATACATAAAAACTATAGAGGGAAAAAATTGATATAAAACATCATGTATATTAAATGTATTTAGAAATTACCGAAAATCAAATCGATTGTTACTAATGCAAGCAGTGATTTAGAAAACAGCAAACAATTTCCTCTTCACTTCCTCCTCACCATCAGAGAAAAAAAAAAGAATCATCAACCAACCAAACATCGAACCATCCAATGAACCAACTAACGAAACGACACACAGCAAACAGAAAAATTACTAAAGAGCTCAAAACTCCATATATAAAAATCACACAAAAAATGTTTAAGAGGAGTTGGAAAAAAATCACAATAATTAAGTTTTATTTTGTACTTTTCACATGCTGCTGATGTTTGCTAGAGAGTTGGTTGGTATCACAATCATTGATGTCGTTATTTGTGTTCTCCAGTAGGAGCATAATGACTTAAATACATGCTCGCAAAACACCAGACATAAGTAGATAGTTTTAACCCGGTAGGTTCGGGAAATAAATGTGAAATATTCCGATAGATCTGGGTGAATGAATCAAAGCAAACAAGACTAT
Source organism: Lucilia sericata (assembly GCF_015586225.1). Taxonomy (NCBI): domain Eukaryota; kingdom Metazoa; phylum Arthropoda; class Insecta; order Diptera; family Calliphoridae; genus Lucilia; species Lucilia sericata. The sequence goes on along the minus strand of NW_023994445.1, from coordinate 19,874 downwards.
AGACTTAACTATTGAATAGACTACGGACTAGACTATAGAATAGACTATTGACTAAACTAGACGATAGGCTAACTATAGACCAGACTATAGACTAGACTATAAACTAGATTATAAACATTACTATAGACTAGACTATAGACTAGATTATAGACTAGACTATAGACTAGACAATAGACTAGACCCTAGTCTAGACTACAAATTAGACCATAGACCAGACTAAAGATTAGACTATAGGCTAGACTATAGATTAGCCTATATAATAGACTATATACTGGACTATATACAGCTGTTCTAGGTTATTCTGCAGACAAGACCATACACAATTCTAAAGTCAACTATATTCAAGACTATAGATAATTTCATAGTCAAGACTATAGACTATTCTACATTCAAGATTAAAGACTATTCTATAGTTAAGAGTATAGACTATTCTATAGTCAATACTATAGTTTATTCTATAGTCCAGACTATAGATTATTCTATAGACCGTTCTATAGTCAAGACTATAGACCGTTCTATAGTCAAGACTATAGACTATTCTATAGTCAAGACTATAGACTATTCTATAATCAAGACTATAGATTTTTCTATAGTCAAGACTATAGACTATTCTATAGTCAAGACTATTGACTATTCTATAGTCAAGACTGTTGACTATTCTATAGTCAATACTATAGATTATTCTAAAGTCAAGACTATAGACTATTCTATAGTCTATAGTCAAGACTATAGACTATTCTATAGTCAAGACTATAGACTATTCTATAGTCAAGACTATAGACTATTCTATAGTCAAGACTATAGACTATTCTATAGTCTATAGTCAAGACTATAGACTATTCTATAGTCTATAGTCAAGACTATAGACTATTCTATAGTCTATAGTCAAGACTATAGACTATTCTATATTTCAAGACTATAAATTATTCTATTGTCAAGACTAAAGACTATTCTATAGTCAAGACTAAAGACTATAGACTATTCTATAGTCAAGGCTATAGACTATTCTATAGTCAAGACTATAGACTATTCTATAGTCTAAACTATAGGATACTCTATAGTCAAGACAATAGACAAGTATATAGTCAAGACTATAGACCATTGTACAGTCAAAACTATAGACTATTCTATAGTCTAGACTATGGACAATACTATATCCAAGACTATAGACTATTCTATAGTCAAGACTATAGACTATTCTATAGTCAAGACTATAGACTATTCTATAGTCAAGACTATAGACTATTCTATAGTCAAGACTATAGACTATTCTATAGTCAAGACTATAGACTATTCTATAGTCAAGACTATAGACTATTCTATAGTCAAGACTATAGACTATTCTATAGTCAAGACTATAGACTATTCTATAGTCAAGACTATAGACTATTTTATAGTCAAGACTATAGACTATTTTATAGTCAAGACTATAGACTATTCTATAGTCAAGACTATAGACTATTCTATAGTCAAGACTATAGACTATTCTATAGTCAAGACTATAGACTATTCTATAGTCAAGACTATAGACTATTCTATAGTCAAGACTATAGACTATTCTATAGTCAAGACTATAGACTATTCTATAGTCAAGACTATAGACTATTCTATAGTCAAGACTATAGAATATTCTATAGTCAAGACTATAGAATATTCTATAGTCAAGACAATAGACTATTCTATAGTCAAGACTATAGACTATTCTATAGTCAAGACTATAGACTATTCTATAGTCAATACTATATACTATTCTATAGTCAAGACTATAGACTATTCTATAGTTAAGACTATAGACTATTCTATGTCAAGACTATAGACTATTCTATATACAAGACTATAGACTATTCTATAGTCAAGACTGTAGACTATTCTATAGTCAAGACTATAGGCTATTCTTTAGTCAAGACTATAGGCTATTCTTTAGTCAAGACTATAGATTATTATATGGTCTAGACCATGGACTATAGATTCTCTATATGTTACAATTGGTACAACAGAAACAATATACTTCCCCACTTTTGGTGTGGGTGATAATAACCACAATAAAACTTTGTAAATCAAAAGCAATTGAGATGACAAAAATTCAATAGAATAAAAAATCATAAAAAAATCAAATTGCTGTTTTTACAAAATAAAAATACACTAAAAGTCAGTTCATTTGGAAAATTGAGGCAATTTTCAATAAATAAATGAAGGCAAAGAAGAAAAAAGTTTTACTTTTGAATACATTTACAAAACATTTTTAGAGAGATGTAAGTTGTCGATGGTGATAATGTACTAATGATGATGTTTTATGGGAAATTAAATCTGCAAAAGAAAATAATTATTATTTAGTTGTAGAGGAATTTAAGTTCAAGGCGAAATGAGATTATGTAAATACTTTAAGATTAGTGAAATGTTTTTAGGGAAAATATTTGAAAATTTTGTTCTTAATCTTTGACATTTATCGTTAATAATTGAGTCCCAATAAATAATCACCATCTGAGATGGTTTTAAATATTCCTATACTTAAGGTATGGCCTCCTTGCTTGTTGAAATTAACTCAAAAACGATTTTGTGACACATTGACTATTAAGTAAATCAATACGTTTAAAATAAAAATCCCTTAAAACTTTACCAAAATAGCAGATTAAATTTCTAAAAAAAAATTAAATACAATATTAACACAATGCAAATAATTGTTTTAAAGAATTTCTATAAAAAGGAAAGAACAAAACATGCTGGTTGGACTCAGTATTAAAACCATGAAAAATTAAATGTATGCGACAGACAGACCGTCAGGCAGTCAAATTAGAAATCAAATCTCAAATAACATTATGAGCTCATAATAATGTTGAATAAGATAATACTGATGATGATGATGATGATGACAACAATGATAGTGGTATGTAGTGAGTAGTAGTAGTGGTGATGGTAGTTGTGTAAGTGGTTGTTATCATGGTGACTTTTTCGACATGTCATTAAATGTTAATGATCCTGAACACAATAAAACTGACAACAAAACATTTAAACAAAAAACAAAAGATTCATAGAAAAACGGACAACAACGAACGAACGAACGAAAAAAAATCAACAAGTAAAATTTAAATCACAATTATATTGAAATTCAAATTAAAATAAAAACAAAAATACAACCTTTAATACTGACACGTACACACACTCACTCACTCAATGATGGGATATAAATAACAAAATTGTTTTCTATTTGAATTTCAAAATCATCAATGTCTAGTCCTCTGGCTTTTAATTAAAGCAGTAAGAAAATTTAAATGCAAAAATAAAATAGGAAAACAGTAGAAGGAAACAACAAAAAAAATAAAAAAAATTAACCATCTTCATGTATAAGTTGTTAAGAGGGAGTGAAAAGAAAATTTCACAAAATAAACTCTAAACTGGACAAACTGTTATTAAATACCAACAGTGGGGCCAAAAGCTTTAAACTTGGGGGAGCCACTTTTTCATTTTTTCTTAACAACTGTAGGCAGACTTTGTGTTGCAATCTTGAAAATAATTCATTTGAAACTTGATTAACATTGATCATGAGTTCTTATTTCTGGGTTTAATATTGTTCAAAAAGTACCTTTAGATGAACCAAAAAGTACTTTTGCATAGATTTTTATTCTCTTATAATAGTTTATATTTACTATTATATACCTATGTTCGATATTAAGTACAATATTCAAATTTAACGGAAAAGTACCAAAAAGTCCCTTTTTTATAGTCCCTCACACTGAGTAGTTTTAACTTTAATTTTAACCAAAATTCACAAAAGTACTATTAAAAGTACTCTTATGTATCCATGTTTGATATTAAATACAACATTCAAAAAGTACCTTTTAACGGAAAAGTATCAAAAAGTCCCTTTTTATCCAAAATTCGCAAAAGTACTATTAAAGGAAAAGGTACCAAAAACTATAAATTCTCATAAAAAATTAAAAAAGGTACCATAGGGAAAACAAAAAAAAAAAAAGTACCACAAAATCCAAATCGCAAATGTTCATATATACAGTTCCTTTTTAACTACATGAACATAGTTTGGTCAATTATACTATATAAATTTCAAAAACACCATTTGATAACTGAAAATGTACCAAAATTGGCAAAATTCAAAAAAGTACCATTAAAAGAATACGTACCATACGTTGAAAAAAGAAGAACCTAAAATTCCCTTTTCGCATTACTACTTACGAAGAACCACTCCTCCCGGGGGCATATTACCTTGGTGAAATCTCCATCATGGTGTTATTGCAATATCCCGGGAAAAAGAGGAGCTAGCAATAGCTCTAGCCTGCCGGGACTATAAACTGGTGATGATCGAATGTATTCACGGTCTTTCCTTAGAATGATTTGACATGGGGTCGAACCACAGCACCAGATAATCTGGTACGACGGATGGCCAGTTCCTGCAGGACTTTGTACTGCCTGGTCAGTTGGTTGAGGTTCCTTCGGGCTCCAAGTAGTGGCTGTGGTTTAAACCCAAACTCGAGGGGAGAGAATGTTGGTTTAAGGACCAACATTCTCTTCAACATATATATCTCTATTCTCTCTACGGTGCTGTTGCCATCTCCACAGATGTTACTGGGTGATGTGACAGAGCAACTTATGCTAGATTCCTGAACCCGTTTAATATCTCTTACTGTTCGCGTAGTAGGGTGTCAGTATAGGTTGGGGAATTTTCAGGTTAATACTTGGTAGTTGCCTGTTATTCCATACATCGTTCTTTATGGTCTGGGAATGGAACTGATATAAGTTGGTGAACGATCCTGTCGGACTCCCTCTGCCCGACAGGAGCAAGGAAGTTTTCGGTGCTGTTGCCATCTCAACAGTATGCATATTGTTTCATGCTAAGCGATTTATAGTTGAGGCCCACCACTCAACTTGTCGGGGCAATTATTGGGTTCGAATTAACTTTGAAAACTCCTACATCCATTGTGACATTATCTGACATACAGGGGGATCCTGATTTATTGACTGGGTTGCCGAATCAACAGGGCCATCTCAGTAGTGTGGTTGCATGGGCTTTAAAATGTTAAGGAGCACACTGGAATGGGTCGTTAGTTGATGTGGATTGCATATTATATAATGCAATATTTTATCTAAAGGGGATTCACCTTCCGGCGTAAGATACAGGAAGATTGTTTTGACCTGATGTTGGGGTTGTCGCAATCTCTATTGACTTTATACCAGTGATTGCTTTTTCCTTGTCGGGGTTCGCATTGGGATTAATCCCATGCTGCATGTCATTCTGCAACGAAACTAGTATGGCAAGAGATTAGATAGTTCGAGTACTTTAGCAAAGTGCTTGTACATAGACCGGCACAGTCATGTACAAAAATTGTCACTTGAGTTCTTCATAGAAGTTTCCCAACAACCAAATTCCCGCCCATCGGTTATAACATTTGTGACCAATTAAACAATTCCCAGTTGAACGTCGGGATAGTACCGAACTGTCTATATAATCTGTCACATAGGGTTAGACTAGTCACATACTACCGAAATGATAGCTTTTTATACCACTGTAGTGGGGAGGGTATAATGTGTTTGTGCTGATGTTTGTAACACCCAAAAATATTGGTCCTACACCTATCTCAAAGTGTACCAATCTGCTCAGAATCACTTTCTGAGTCGATTTAGCTATATCCGTCTGTCCGTCCGTCTGTCTGTCCGTCTGTCTTTGAGTATCCATGTAAAACGCACGCTACAGGTCGCAATTTTCAAGATATTTGATAAAATTTCGCACAACCTCTTCTTTCGACCCAAGGACGCTAATGACAATAGTTGAAATCGGTCCAATTTTTCGCCGTATCCCCTGAATAGGGCTTTTGAGCTTATAATTATGTTAAATGTTGCAGCATGTCCATAAAAATCGCCAATGCAATGCATCAACACTTTATCGAAATGCCCACTGTAATGTTTCCTCTACTAATGGCTGTAAATAGCAACAATAGTAATGACGTTTTAATACTGATGATGATGATGTTGATGATAATAGTGATCGTTGATAATGATAAACCCTCATTTAAATGCGTCGCGACAAAAATTTATAAATTTATATATAAATTCATACAATGAAAACAGAATAATCTTCATTTATTTAAAATACATATTGTATGTACACATATGGACATTTTGTTAGTGGTCTTAATAGACAATATGGATGAAAGTCCCAAGTCATATATGTGATCTGATTTGAATAATATTGTTTGGTGTATGTCTGTCTGTCTGTCCTTCCGTCGGGATGGATGGACGGACGGACAAACAAATAAATAAGAATTGTTGATTAGTTTAGATACTCGTGTTTAGTGATATCTACATATGTATGAAGTGTATGTATATTGTGTATAAAGAGATGAATTCTATTAAATTGTGTGTGAATTCCTTGTGTTTTTAGCGGGAAAATTATTTTAAGTTTGAATTTTTTAGCTCAGCTTGTAAATTGTATGTGAAAATAGTTTTATTTTCTGCTTTGGTTAGCTATTACACCGGATATAGTCTATTGAGTAGATTTTAATTTATTGTATTTATAAATTTTTTTGTTTGAAAATAAGGGAAATATAACAAATTTATAGACTTTTTAAATACATTTGCTAAAAATTATATTAAAAATAAATCTCACAGTTTTGAGGACAAAATTTATATTTTTTTTTTGTTCAATCATCAGATTCATGTTAAATCAACCACAAAATTATCATGTAATTGATTACAAATTTATGATTATTTTTATTATTATTTCTTGTTTTAAACCCTAAAACCCAAAAAAAAAAAATCTCACACAAAAGGCCATGAAGCATAGAAAAAAAAAACCATAAAAATCAAGAACATGAATCCTGCCTGAACATTTGTACAAAAAAAAAAATACATTTATGAAAATTGCACATAACTAAAAACGCAATAATGTACAGAAAAAAAAACATTAAATATGTTCAAAGAGTGCTAACAGTGAAAAAACTGAATCTTTTGTTTTAAAAATATACCCAAACTAAACAACCCCTAAAAAAAATTTATATAATTTTTTTGTTTCTCCAGCGAAAACATCACAAAACAAAAGGCGAAGGCAACAAATTGCAAAAATATTATAAAAAGAGTAGAAAAAAAATTAATTTATGAATAAAAATTGAAATAATGTGGAAAAAACAACATACAGAATCACTAAGAACAAATGAATTAAAAAGCTTTTGTTTTAAATATTTCCGCTATCATGAATGTCCTTTAAAATACAAAATGAAAAAAAAATATTTAAAAACCCATAGAAGGACAGACCCAGAGACACAGACACTTAGCAACGGAGATGGTATAGAGAATTTGTATTAGTCATTGAAATAAGTATCAATATCGAGGATTTACTTAAAATATGAAATTTATTGAATGTTAAGGAAATAGACAGGATTGGATCAATTATGAACCGATTCTAATGGATTTTAGGACCTACTAGACAGACAGACAAGGGGCAAGGAATTCAGCTGAACAGAATGTCAATATATCTAAAACTACAATCAGTCTTTTCACAAGTCTGTACTGAACCTCAGTTCTTGGGCAGGTTGATTTCACTGACCAACTGGGTTCTATAACACAAATGAACAAAATTTTAATCCCAAGACCAAGATATGCATTTCTAAAAGATTGAGCTGCCCTTAATAGTCATCTGACTTCAGAAGCTTGAAACAGGGCTCTTGAAATGTTAGCTTTACACAAACTTCGGATGAAAGTTTACCTACCGAATGGTAAACCGTTTTATATATAGAAAGCTGAATTAAAACATGGTCTATTTGGAATAATGATAATGACGTTAGACATTGATTCCGATTATAAATCACTAAATTAGAGGCTTCCATCAAATTTAGCTTGAAAAAAGCGCACAACAGGCCCTGAGCCTGATAAATTTCAGATACGAGGCAACACTTACAGCCCAGCGGCTAATTTCCTTAGACACGAACACCAGACATGTGCGATAGCATACCGAAAACCGGAATTTTTTTTAAACTTTGAGACATTGTTTTCAAAAAGAATATTTCGATACAGAACATTAAAACAAATCCCTGCCGAAAGCTGCTGTAATATACATGACTCTGAACGGGGAGAAAAAAAGGAATCTGAGGATCTTCATTGAAAATCCGAAAACCGAAAATCAGGCGAAATTCCGTGCTAAAATGTATTGAGTACTGCGCCAACAGAGGTTACCATTTTTCTGACAGACATCGGACAATTAGGGCATTATCGTTAGTTAATACTCTTCCAGTGCTAAATTCTGCGTTAAAGAGCGAAAGTACAAAAGGTTCGATATAAAGAGTTTGGGAATAATGAAACGATGGAAGGACGGCGGTGACTCTAAAAAGAAGAGAATGAGAAGCCTTTTCAGAATGCAACCAAGTTAGCGAATTTTGATTGGATACACAAGATTATGGGCACAACTATACAAATGCGGAGAGGACTGTAAAACTCTGAAACATATTTTTTGTTATTGCCAGGATTTCTGTCAACATATGGATTCCATGTCAAAGAAAAACTGTTCCTCTTTTGAGGCCAAGAACGCAACAAGCCCAATTTTGGATACCTTGTTCTGAAGTAAAGCTAACCCCATAGGGAACGTTCTGCATCGATCAAAACTTATAGTTGTAGGACGGGTTAAAGTCTCTACTATAAGGTGGTTGAGGCAAAATTTCCCAAACACTTCTTTTCTAAATAGTTTTCAACAGCTATTGCAACATGTGGACGAGCGTTGTTATGATCGAATATTACGCTTACTTCAATCAAATCAAATCACTTGCATTCGGTAGAGGTTTCCTATGATGGTCTGTTCAGATTTCACCAGCTTACATCAGAGAGGACGATTATGGTTCCACCATATACATAGCGTTAGCTATTCGACTTTTTCATCGGGCTTCACATACGATCTGTTACGCTTCGAATTTTCCTAAGTGTTCAATGATTCACTGAAAAAAAGATTATCTTTCATAGTGTTCAAGCAATATTTCGGACATGCAAATTGTCTTTCAAGATCTCATTCCCTCATTTTGGTAATATTGCAATCCGAAGGAAAAGAGGTTCTACCAATACCTCATATCTGCCGGGACTATAAACTGGTGAAACCAAATATATCCTCGGTCTTTCCTCGGAATGATTTGATCTGGGGTCGAACCAGGGAGCCTTATAATCTGTTACCATGGGTAAATGACTCTGGGACTAAGCATTGAAAATAAGTTGGTGTCAAGTGTATATGACGGGATGGATATAGGTGTATTCAGGCCTCAGCCAACCGTATTTCTAGAGTAAGTCCAATGTTTTTCTCAATAAGTGTGTCAGATGATTGTATTCTGATTGAATGATGGATGTGAAGTGATAGATGTAAGATATTTTATAGAAGTGACGTCATTGAATTTCCTTGTCCGGGTATGTTCGGGGTTTACTCTGTTCATACCAGATTTACCACAGTGTTTTCTCTGTGTGTATGAACAAATCCTCGGCTTATTAGATGGATTCGTATTTCGGTCCAGCAATTACGTCTCTAGGTGCTGTTTCCGACTCAACAGAGGACATTACATACACGTAAAACACTTCGACATCTTGCCGTCAAACGTTTTGGAATTGTTGCTTGAGTATCTTCCAATGATTTCACAAGCCCTTGTTGAATTTGACATAAAAAAATTTCATGGAGTAATCATCCATATCTTGGTCTTCAACTGAACAGCACATTCACCATAAGTTAAAGAAGTAAATCAAAACATGCCTCATTGACACAGAAATGACATGATAATTTTTACATTTTGTCTATTTGACTTCAGAGAATATGTTGCGAAAATTTCGTCCTTTAGCTTCACTTCTCTAGCCCTCATTAGCGCCTTTAACAGAGCGACAGCTAAGCAAAAGGAAAAACATTACTAAATTATCTTAGAATTGGGCAGGGACTCTAGACCTTAAAATTTCAAGTTATAAGCTCTATTCACCAGATAATATTTTGGGAAAATTTCGTTCCCCTACCTTGTCTTCTCTAGCCCCATTAGTATCTTCAACAGAGTGACACCTAAGCAAGGGAGTGATCATTACGAAATCATTTTAGAATTGTGCAAGAACTCTAGACCTTAAAACGTCAAATTATATGATATAATTTTAGAAAATTTTGTCCCCTAGCTTCTCTTCTATGCATTAATGCCTACAACAGAGCGACACCTAAGCAAAAGAGAGATCATTACTAAATCATTTTAGAATTGAACTCAAGACTTTATAACTTTAAATGCAATGGGATATTCCTTTATCGGTCATGCCCTATTTAAGAAATAAACATCATTGCTTTGTCACATATCTCATGACTTTAATAAATCATATCTGAGACTTAAATTTAACTCCTCATAATAAAACAAAGCTAAAAAACATACACCTTTATTAAACAAATAAACTTCCCCCTTTCCTCTGTTGTTTAATTAAATCTCCCTAAGTACTTTAACAAACATTTTGAGCTCTACTCTATATAAAGTACCAAAAAGTATATTTACTCTATATACCCAGTAATAAGTGGTGCATTTTTTTCTTTAACAAAGACTTTATTTATAAGCGGTATTGCTGCGGTGGCTGCTGAAATTTGTCTGGTAAAACAAAAATGAAATCTTTTTTTTACAAAAATCTTGGGGTAAATTAAAAAATGTTTTAATATATATATATTCCCAATGTCTACATACAAGTTGCTATAAGCATTTATTCTAAAAGGGGTGTGATGACAGTAATAAACGGGCCAAAAAGTATTCAACAAATTGTAGTTTTAAAACAAAAGTTTGAGTTTTTTCTAAAAGAAAAATTTCAATTGTTTGTTTTTTTCCACAAAAAGAGAAGAAAAAAACAATACATACAAATATTGAAGTACTTTTTTTAGGTATTTTGCATATGTATATATAAACCATATGCAAGATTTGAGAGATTTTTTTTTTTTTTGGTTTTCAAGTCATTCTTTTGAAAGTTTGCCTGTGACACACTAGTGACACATATATACAAATATAACAACTAAAAAAAGGACAAATATGAAACACACACATACATCACAAGCATTAAGTCATGTGTAAAATAGGTATGTATATCCTTTTGTGTTTTTTTGCAGTTGTTGTTATAGCTGCTCTGTTATTTGTACTCCTTTCAAACATTCACTTTCAAGTCATCTAGAGAGCTCTTCAATAAAGACGTTGCTATTTTTTTCTGTTCTGTTTGGTTGTGTTGTTTTTTGTTAGCTCGTCTTTAATGCTGTTGCACCGTCGTCATCATTTTTATATCCTGTATGAGCACGAAGAAAGAAAAAGAAAAACAAATAAAAAGGAAGCAATAAGTGTCTAGTGTATTGCACTCATACACAATGTGTTTGTGTCTACTCGTGTTATTTGTTCCCTTTATTCCTAGTTCAACAAATACTTTAAAATGTTGGTATGTGCGCTAGTGTCCTGGAAAAAAATTTCTATTTGGATTTTCGATTACTTAGAAAGGACATTTACTCAGTCGGTATTATTAATAACATTTGTGGTATTTTTTGTCATTATCGAGCTGAATTTTATTTATTTTGGGGGAAAATGAAATTTGATTTTATTATTATTAACACATGTTGGTATAAAGAGAAGGGAAAATAACATAATCCTTGTGTTTTAATATTAAGTTATAATGACGTTGTGTTCTCTGTATATACCACATAATTAGTTCATAATTACACCCTACAGGCAGGGGCAGGTAATATAGGTTATTGATACTGTTTGTAATATTCACAAACAATAGCCCTGCACTCTCTTTAAACTGTAGTAATCAAGTTATAATCATTTTCAATCCAACGGTGTCCTTCCGACGAACCCTCAAAGTATTTCAATTCCCGCCTATACTGAACCACGTTTCTTCAACAGGTATTATCCTTGATCGGAAACTTAAATGTAATAAGGATGGAGCCAACAAGGCCCATTGATGATGGACGCTATGTACAAAAGATATAGTTTCGAAATGGGGTCTTAAAGTAACAATGACACACTAACTTTATAAAAGCGTTATAAGACCAATTCTAAATATCTCTTCTATAATCTTTTTTGGACAAAAGTGTATGGTTTCCCGCCTATACTGTACCACGTTTCTTCAAAAGGTGTTATCCTTGATCGGAAACTTAAATGTATTAAGGATGGAACCAACAAAGCCCATTGATGATGGACGCTATGTACAAAAGATATAGTTTCGAAATGGGGTCTTAAAGCAACAATGACACACTGACTTTATAAAAGCGTTATAAGATCAATTCTAAATTACTCTTCCAAAAATCTGAAAACTTTGCTGGTTATCCCCCTAATCGAAACATATATAAGATAGGAAACGACACTCACAGCCGAGCGTCCCATTACTAGATGAATCAAGCAAAGTCTGTTAAAGGACAAGTCATCTATGAATATTGGACCTATTTTACGGTTTTGTATAGAAACTAGACGTTCCGATGGCATACCAGAATCAGAAATTGTCGGAAACTGTGATACATCGGTCTCAGATATGAAATCGTAGTCAATCTAGAACTAGAACTAGAATAAAACCCGGAAACCGAGGTATACTGCGTCTACCTAATCACAACACTAACTTACAAGAAAAAATCCCCGTTTTGCCGGAATGTGTAAAAATTTTGGATTCAAATTTTGGCATCAAAAGAAATTGTCGGAAAGTGTGAGACATTGCTGCCAGATAGGAGATCGTAGTCAAACGCAACATTAGAGAAAACATTTGCGTGAATCCTTTGTTATACGGATGGCTTTAAACGAGGAAAAAATGGGTCCAGAAATCTATATTGAAAACCCCTAAACCGATATATACTACCGTCTTCCTAATCAAAACACTAGCTTCCAAGTGGAAGTCTATGATACCGTGTAATATGTAAAAAAGTTTCGATTGAATATGGCGGCAAAAGAAATTGACGGAAACTGTGAGACTTTGCTACCAAATTGGAGATCATAGTCAATCGGAATATTAAGGAAAACTCTTGGCTTTAAAGTAGGAATAAATGGGTCCAGGAATCTATATTGAAAACCCGTAAACCGAGATATACTACTGTCTTCCTAATCACAACACTAGTTTCCAAGTGGAAGACTGTGATATCACTGAATGTGTAAAAAAGTTTGTATTGAGTATGACGCCTAAAGAAATTGTCGGAAACTGTGAGACATTGCTTTCAGATACGAAAACGTAGTCAAGCGGAACATTAAAGAACACATTTAAGGAAATCTGTTGTTACACGGATGAGTCTAAACTAGGAAAAATGGGTCCAGGAATCTATATTGAAAACCCGTAAACCGAGATATACTACCGACTGTGATATCACAGAATGTGTAAAAACATTTGTATTAAATATGACGCAAAAAAAATTGTTGGAAACTATGAAATATTGCTTCCAGATAGGATATCTACATTGAATACCCTAAAACTATGATATACTACAGTCTTCCTAATCACAATGAGTGGAAGTTCTTCATATGACGGAATGTCTAAAACAAATTGGATTTTTCGTCAGCCAGAAGACAGTTATAATGATCTAAGACCATGTTGGACTATTAAGAGTCATAATCGAAAACTCTTTTGTGATGTACTCTGGAACATATGGGTACCAGGCCAAAGAGCGATAATCGGCAATGAAAGAGCGAATGTACGTACTACTTATAAAGGAAAGGGAACTTGAGAAAGTTATTCTCACAAATGGGAAATCGTTCAACGCAACGAGAGTTGAATTAAAAAGAATCAAATAAAGATACTTGAAGTAATAAGCAGGGCGAGAAGCTCCTTCAGAATGAACAAGTTCGATGTTAGTATAACGGTACATATTCTTAGTGGATACAAATGTTTACAGGCACAACTATATAAAATTGGATGAATGGGTACACACAAAGAGGATATTAAAACGCTGCGTCGAAATTGTAACCAAATATCTTGGGACTCATCCATATTAAGCCCTCACAGTGCTATATTTTCCAACGACATTGAAACTCTAAATTCGCATTGATTCATCACATACGAATGCTTCATTTCATATAACTATTTAAGTTTTATATATTCCCCCATCTTCATTGGATTAATTTCCCTTAATTTTTCAAGATTTGTATAAAAAAAAAAATTCAAAATATTTAAAACGATAGTATGATAATGAAAGTGTTACCATGGCATAAGCATCTTCAATGACCTGAGTTATGCATACATAAATGTATGTAAAGTATTTATTCAATAATTTAAATAATTATTAAAAAAAAGAAGAAAAAATTAAGAAAATTAAAAAATTTAAATGTTTCGAAGCAAGACAAATGGAAATGTTTTGAAGCAATACAATTGTACACAAAAGATATTATTAAAAGCTTTAAACACACACAGAAAAAAAAACATTTACTTTAAGGTAGAGTTGCCAATATGACACAAATAACAATATTTGTATCTATATCCAAAAGTTAATGAATCATTTACAGATCACATTGATTTCATTAAACATTTGATAAATTCTACTTTGTTTGCTAGTGATCAAGATTTCAGAGGTATATCCTTTCAAAGATCTTGCCTGCACTGTAGGGTCTGTGGTCCATTAACTTTTGAGTACAAAATTTTTTTGAAAATAAGTCGGACATTCATTTAATTATTTTCAATGCAATTTGGCAACACCTAAGTATCTTTTCTATATATTATTCTATAGTCTTACAGATAAACCTATTAAGAGAAACCAAAAGCAACAAGCAAAAAAACACATTTGTGCAACACATGTCAGTGACATGGTTTCAAACACAAGACACATATCAAAACAAACACAAAAAAACGAAGATGAACAATAAGAATAAAAAGTTTTTATATATTTTATTCCCATACTTATGATTTTTTTCCAAAAAAAAAAATCGACAGTATATGTAACTATATAAACATTTTTCAACACTTTTCTTTGGGAAACCAAAAGGAAGGAGAATCCGCTTTCTGCAATCCCTTCCATTGCTGGCAATATGTGTATTTAAACACGTACTATACAAATGTATGTATCTACATATATGTTTAAATAAAGGCTGGTTTAACGAAAACTATTCCGATTGAAAACAGACTAATTGATGTGTTTTGTGTATTTTTAAAGACATTAAAATAAATAATATAATAAGTACAAGTACTAAGAAGTTCATATTAAACATACACATACGTACAAAACTTTTTAAATACACACATACATATCTACTTGAAGATAATAAAATTAGAACTAGAACTGAAGTAGAACTAAAATAGAACTCAAATAGAACTGAACTAGAACTGAACTAAAAGTGAACTAGAACTGAACTAGAACTGAACTAGAACTGAACTAGAACTGAACTAGAACTGAACTAGAACTGAACTGAACTAGAACTGAACTAGAACTGAACTAGAACTGAACTAGAACTGAACTAGAACTGAACTAGAACTGAACTAGAACTGAACTAGAACTGAACTAGAACTGAACTAGAACTGAACTAGAACTGACTAGAACTGAACTAGAACTGAACTAGAACTGAACTAGAACTGAACTAGAACTGAACTAGAACTTACTAGAACTGAACTAGAACGGAACTAGAACTGAACTAGAACTCAACTAGAACTCAACTAGGAACTGAACTAGAACTGAACTAGAACTTGAACTAGAACTGAACTAGAACTGAACTAGAACTGAAGCAGAACTGAACTAGAACTGAACTAGAACTGAACTAGAACTGAACTAGAACTAGAACGGAACTAGAACTGAACTAGAACTGAACTAGAACTGAACTAGAACTGAACTAGAACTGAACTAGAACTGAACATAGAACTGAACTAGAACTGAACTAGAACTGAACTAGAACTGAACTAGAACTGAACTAGAACTGAACTAGAACTGAACTAGAACTGAACTAGAACTGAACTAGAACTGAACTAGAACTGAACTAGAACTGAACTAGAACTGAACTAGAACTGAACTAGAACTGAACTAGAACTGAACTAGAACTGAACTAGAACTGAACTAGAACTGAACTAGAACTGAACTAGAACTGAACTAGAACTGAACTAGAACTGAACTAGAACTGAACTAGAACTGAACTAGAACTGAACTAGAACTGAACTAGAACTGAACTAGAACTGAACTAGAACTGAACTAGAACTGAACTAGAACTGAACTAGAACTGAACTAGAACTGAACTAGAACTGAACTAGAACTGAACTAGAACTGAACTAGAACTGAACTAGAACTGAACTAGAACTGAACTAGAACTGAACTAGAACTGAACTAGAACTGAACTAGAACTGAACTAGAACTGAACTAGAACTGAACTAGAACTGAACTAGAACTAGAACTGAACTAGAACTGAACTAGAACTGAACTAGAACTGAACTAGAACTGAACTAAAACTGAACTAGAACTGACCTAGAACTGAGCTAGAACTAAACTTAAAATCGGTTGAGATTCAACTAAATTAAAGACTTATAAGTACTTAAAGGTACGAAATACCGGTTTATTGTGAAAAATAAACTGTTTTCCAATGTGGACAGCTTTTTGGCAAAATGGACTTTTTCGTGAAAAAATGTTAGTCTTATGGAATACTGGAATATTAGATTCAATATTGAAATAAAAATTTTATGAAAAAAATTAAATTTTTTACCCAAATGATAATCACCAGAACTGCCGGGTGAAATATAGAGCAAAGAGGATGGTATGTCGTCAATATGTTTGTATATTTGGTGTATCATTCAACTCTATTGCATTCCATACACATTAATAAAAAACTAATTGAAAAATTATTGTTTCCATCCATTTTATTGTGAAAAAAGTTGATCAACATCATGATGATGATGACGATTATGATGTTCGTTACAAATACATATGTATATACGTATACGTAGTTGTTAAAGGGGGAAGGCACAGAAAAAGGGGGATTTTAAGTCTGTTTTGAATACATACATATTTCTATAATGATTATAGCGGTTTGCATATGTAAATGAATGTATGAGTTTGATTGTTTAAATTCTTGTTTTCTTTTTTTTATTGAGTTCAATTAATTAATTGTTTTTGTGCGGCAATAACTATTTATAAAAATATTTTAATGATTATTTGTTTAATATACAATTGTATGCTTTTTTATATACTCGATTCTACTATGTCTTCCTTTTGCTTCTTTCGGTTTTTTGTTTATCAATGGATTTAATTAAATCATCATATTTTTAGAAAAAAAAAACATTACAAACCAAGTCATGTTGATTCCGTTAAATTAATTTAATATTTTTTCTTCTTATTTTAATTGCAGATAAAAATTTTAAATATTTTACAGCTGACTGTAAAAGGGTAAGTGGAGTAAAATATTTAGAACAGGAAATTCTTTAATGGTTTTAAAATTTTTACAAATATTTAAGAGTAGGTGTATTTTAGAGTGATTTTCAAGATTGCATAAATTTAGTCAAATGCATATACGCTTGGCGAGGAGTTAAATCTGAAGAAGATTCCATTGGTTATTACGCCAAGTGCAAACTCGATCTAGGATTCACACTAAAAATAGAAATTGATAATTTTGAATCTTGACAATGCGATTGAGTTTTATAAATTCATGTTTTTTAAATTCATAACACTAAATCAAAACAAACACTACAATCTTGTTCATCATGATGACGAAATAACGAAGCATTTTGACGATTTAATTTTCCAATAAGACAAATTTCGAAACCCCCTTCAAACTGTGTATGTCAGCGAAATAATAAGAATAATATAAAAATTATATATTGCGAAGTATGTTCGGCTAAATAATATCCTACCCCTGAATTTCCTGAACTGTAACTGAACTGAAGTAGAACTGAACTAGAACTGAACTACAACTGAACTACAATTGAACTAGAACTGAACTAGAACTGAACTAGAACTGAACTAGAACTGAACTAGAACTGAACTAGAACTGAACTAGAACTGAACTAGAACTGAACTAGAACTGAACTAGAACTGAACTAGAACTGAACTAGAACTGAACTAGAACTGAACTAGAACTGAACTAGAACTGAACTAGAACTGAACTAGAACTGAACTAGAACTGAACTAGAACTGAACTAGAACTGAACTAGAACTGAACTAGAACTGAACTAGAACTGAACTAGAACTGAACTAGAACTGAACTAGAACTGAACTAGAACTGAACTAGAACTGAACTAGAACTGAACTAGAACTGAACTAGAACTGAACTAGAACTGAACTAGAACTGAACTAGAACTGAACTAGAACTGAACTAGAACTGAACTAGAACTGAACTAGAACTGAACTAGAACTGAACTAGAACTGAACTAGAACTGAACTAGAACTGAACTAGAACTGAACTAGAACTGAACTAGAACTGAACTAGAACTGAACTAGAACTGAACTAGAACTGAACTAGAACTGAACTAGAACTGAACTAGAACTGAACTAGAACTGAACTAGAACTGAACTAGAACTGAACTAGAACTGAACTAGAACTGAACTAGAACTGAACTAGAACTGAACTAGAACTGAACTAGAACTGAACTAGAACTGAACTAGAACTGAACTAGAACTGAACTAGAACTGAACTAGAACTGAACTAGAACTGAACTAGAACTGAACTAGAACTGAACTAGAACTGAACTAGAACTGAACTAGAACTGAACTAGAACTGAACTAGAACTGAACTAGAACTGAACTAGAACTGAACTAGAACTGAACTAGAACTGAACTAGAACTGAACTAGAACTGAACTAGAACTGAACTAGAACTAGAACTGAACTAGAACTGAACTAGAACTGAACTAGAACCGAACTAGAACTGAACTAGAACTGAACTAGAACTGGACTAGAACTGAACTAGATCTGAACTAGAACTTAAATAGAAGTGAAAAAGTTTCTGAGTCGAATGTTATAAACTGCAAGTAGCACTACATATTATTTTGGGACCATTCAAACATCGCAACTGTAGTGGTGTAGGGTACCAAGGAAGATCTCCTAAGAGTTACAATTACAAAATCAACAGTTGGCACATATTTTAGGAAATGTTTAAAAAAATGGCTGCGGGCGTTTAAAAAAACAGAATCCGACATTCAAATTTGAAACCAAAAACATAAGATAAATATATACAAACGTTTTTAACGCTTCATATTCGTTGAATTTTTTCTTTTTTTGAAATTTCAAAAACTTTTGAAAAAAAATATAAAGTACAAGCGCGTTCTTGCAATATGAAATAAAAACGACAACAACAAGTACAATAAGAAAATTACCAACAAGCAAAAAACACTCGTATGAAGAGAAAGAAAAAAATGTACGAACCCAGACTCGTTCACGTACAAGAAATTCATTTACTAATAGCAACAACAATAAATTTTAATATAAACACTCATATCTGTAGCGGAGCAGACAAGGCATTCGTTGTTGACGTTGTTGTTTATCAGCGCTGCTAGCAGCAGTATTATAACGGCGTTTATTTAAACAGTGATAACATGTTTGTTTGTATATTTCGTTCTTTATGACTCTCAGAACGTTCGTCGCTCGCTGTTGTTCTGCTCGGTTTACATACATACATTTGCATGCCTGGCGTTGATTTTTCAATATGTGTGTTGTTCTTGTGTTTTTTGTGTATTTTCTTAAAATGTCTGTTTATGTTTTCTTAAACATGTGTGTGCCATGCATAAACAAGCTCAATGCACAAGAAAAATTTACAATTATGCGTAGTTTTCAGTTTCATTCTTATTGCTGTTGGTGTTTTTGTTGTTGTTGTTAATTAAAGTACTAGAGTAGTAATACTTGAAAACGGAAGATAAGGCATTGAGTCTGTCAAAGAAAAAAACCCACAAAATGACAACAAAACCAAGGAAAGACAAATACAAATGAGTATGTATTTGATTTCCCCATATTCTCTGTTATTTACAGCTACAAAATTC